>NC_025999.2:14348856-14419654 GCF_000442705.2 Elaeis guineensis | reverse complement strand
CTTTTTCCATGAATTTTCCGACGCCGACGATCGAAATCGATCGCCGGCCACGTTCCTCCGTGACCGGGGAGTGGCCCCCCTCTGCCGCCGACCTCCACCGCGGCGGTCGTGGCCTGAACAGCCCGGCACAAGGAGGGAACCACCGTCCCCTGTTCGGCCTGGAAGAAGCCCGAGAAGAAAAGAAAAAGAAAAAGAAAAGAAAAAGAAGAAAAAGAAAAGAGAAAGAAGAAAAAAGAAAAGAAAAAAGAAGAAAAAAGAAGGAAAAAAGAGAAAAGAAAAGAAAAGAAAAGAAAAGAAAAAATAATAATAATAATAAAATATATATATATACATATATATATATATATAAATAAATAAATAAATAAACAAATATAAAAAATGAGAGAGAGAGTTTCTCTCTCTTATTTCTCTTCTTTCAGTCTGAACCTTGACTTTCTCTCTCTGGAATTGAACTTTCTCTCTCTAGAATTTTCTCTCTCTAGATTGTTTCTCTCTCTTGATGGATTTCTCTCTCTCTAAAGTTATTCCTCTAGGATTAGCGAAGTGGAAGGCTTCATTGATGATCTTGATCGAGTTTAGGGAAGAGTCTGATTTTAAGTGAGGTTTTGATTTTGGGATTTGTTAGATTTTAATTTTGAATTAAAATTAATGTAAAAATATAATTTTGAATAATAGGCACGGAAGAATCTCCTAGAAGTTAGTCGATCTGTTCATTCAGTGCTCCGTGAAAGGTAAGTAATGAATCATCTTCTCGAGATATTCCATATTTATTCTGAAAATAAATAATTATTCTCTGAAATTATGCATGATTTATGAAATTATGTTTTGAAAGAAAAGTATTTTTTTGAAATATTATGGTACGTTGATTTATGCACATGTTCAGTAAAAATTTATGATATATTATGGTACAAAGTGTTTTGATACGGATCGGATTTATGCTCTCAGCCTAACTATGTTTCAGTGGGCCCCACCAATGGGGATTATACGTTGGTACTCAGTGGACCCTGCCAGTGGGGTTGTGCGCTGGTGTTTGTGGACCCTGCCAGTGGAGGTTGTGTGCTGGTGTTTGTGGACCCTGCCAGTGGAGGTTGTGCGCTGGTATTCTGTGGACCCCGCCAATGGGGGTTAAACGTTGGTCATAGTCGAGGCTGTTGAGTTACGAGTGTTTTGCATCGAATCGGATTTATGATTATGTTATATGTGAATATTTGAAAATATTTGATTTGTGTTAAATCAGCATGAAATATACTCTTATGTTTATTTGCAACATTATTCTTGAAAATTACATAATATCTGAAATATCTAGTTGAGATATTTGTTACTTACTGGGCTGTCTAGCTCATTATCTTTCTTTCTATTTTTCAGATTCAGATAATTAATTTCGAGTGTGGGAAGAAATATTGGGACAGAGCTTTTAGAGGCAAGATTTAGCATTGTCAACTTCAATAAACTTAGATCTATTGTTTTATTTTTAGCAAAAATTTTATTGGATGTAAGATATTTGATTTAATTACTTGAATTACAGTTGAATAATAATTATTTGAATTTTTTCCGCTGTGATGCATTGATATCGTGATGAGATGCCTTGCATGCTTATGGAGAGAGTTCTTCATGAGTATGCGGCGGTTGCCGCGACCCTCGATTCATAATCTCGGGTCGGGGGTGTGACAATTAATATGGTATCAGAGCATAAGTGGATAAATTATGACACATAGAATTTGACATAGTATGAGTGTAGGTGGGTAAACATTAGGAATATTGGGATGTTAAAGTATGAGCATCGTAATAAACCCATTCTAACAAATAGATAAATGAATCTAATAAGGTTTTACTACTACAAGGTTATCATGCCTCCCCGTAGAATGACAAGAACTACTCAAGGAATTGCAAGAGGGACATCACAACCACGGGATGGTAGCACTCCCCATCTGACCAGTGGCACCCCTCAAGAGGAGGGAGTCGTAGATCCTAATGGGAGTGCTTCGAGAGCACGTCAAGAATCAGATATGGCTCAGTTAATGTAGACCCTAATCAGGATGGTACAAGCGCAACAACAAATACAACAGCAAATGTTTGAACAACAGCAGATACAACGAGATACATAACAACATCAGCATCCACCACCACAATATGGAGAGCAACCAGTACAACGGAACAACATTTCAGAATTTAAAAAGCTTGCTCCTCCAGCTTTCAAGGGGACTACTGAACCTTTGGAAGCTGATAACTGGATAATGGAGATGGAGAAGGCCTTCACTGTCCAAGAGTGTCTTGATGAAGAAAAGATTCGATATGCAGCTTATTTACTACAAGGAGAAGCATATAACTGGTGTCAGCGACTACAGCGCAAGCATGAACAAGACGGCGAAATACTTACCTGAGAAAGATTTCGGATTGCATTCTACGATCAGTATTTTTTTCGGAGTATAAGGATCCAGAAAGAGCAAGAGTTTATTTATTTGAAGCAAAAGGGTATGAGTGTGACTGAATATGAAGCAAAATTTACAGAGTTAGCAAAATTTGCTCCGAGATTAGTGGATGGTGAGCAAGAATGTGTTCACAAGTTCGAGATGGGACTGAGAACTGAAATTCGAAAATAAGTGGTTCCATATGAATTGACAACTTATGCAGATGTGGTAAACAAAGCACTGATAATTGAAAGGGAAGTCAATGAAGAATGCATGGAAAGAGAAAGAAAGCAAAGAAAGAGAGCAAAATTAAATGATACACAAGGGCAGAATAATAAAAACATCAAAAGATCAGCTAAGGGAGCAGTAGACAATAAGACTCAACAGATTGATGGTGAGCCGTGCTCCAGATGTGGTAAAAATCATGCAGACAAGGATTGCTATTGAAATACAAGTGCTTGTTTCAAATGTGGTCAGATGGATCATAAAATTGCTAGCTGTCCGCTAAATACTAAAAATCAAGTTGGCCAAAGAACTCATAAAGGACAACATAAGGGTGGTGGATAGATTTCTAAAACACAGGGAAGAGTTTATGTGCTTACTCAACAGAATGCACAGGTTTCCAAAATAATGGTGACAGGTATGAAAAATTTTGAGGACGAAATTTTTTTTTAGGGGTGAAGAATGTTATAGCCCAAGCCCAACAAATCTCAGCCCACCAAAGCCCAAAAAAAAAAAAACAGAGGAATCAAACTGGGAAGAAGACTCCCGATAGGAGTCTTCTTCTCCGGCGAGACCGGGCAAATCGGAAATCTTAGGACCTCTCGGAGTCCTAGGGTCCCCTATAAGAAGACCTCCTCCTTCCTAGAAACCCAACATCGGCCCTTTTCCCCTCTTTTCCTCTCCGATTTTCTCGAAGTAAAGCCGCATTTCCTTGCCTTGTTCTCGCCGTGACTGCCCACCGACGAGGTCACCGGAGGTCGAGGTGAGTTTTCTTTTTCTTCCTCTCTTCCTTTCCCTTCCTTCTGTGCTCTTGTGCGTGGCTGCCGGCGACGAGAGACGCCGATTTTCGATCGAAAAAAGGGACCTCTGTTTTGGTCTCTTTTTCTCATAAATTTTTCGACGCCGGCGATCGAAATCGATCGCCGACCACGTTCCTCCATGACCGGGGGAGTGGCCCCCCTCTGCCGCCGCCCTCCACCGCGACGGTCTTGGCCTGAACGGCCTGGCACAAGGAGGGAACCGCCGTCCCCTGCTCGGCCTGGAAGAAGCCCGAGAAGAAAAGAAAAAGAAAAAGAAAAGAAAAAGAAGAAAAAGAAAAGAGAAAGAAGAAAAAGAAAAGAAAAAAGAAGAAAAAAGAAGAAAAAAAGAGAAAAGAAAAGAAAAGAAAAGAAAAGAAAAAAAAAGAAAAAATAATAATAAAAATAATAAAAATAATATATATATATACATATAAATAAATAAATAAATAAATAAATAAAAAAAATGAGAGAGAGAGTTTCTCTCTCTTCTCTCTCTTCTTTCAGTCTGAACCCTGACTTTTTCTCTCTGAAATTAGACTTTCTCTCTCT
This sequence comes from Elaeis guineensis, assembly GCF_000442705.2. Classification (NCBI taxonomy): domain Eukaryota; kingdom Viridiplantae; phylum Streptophyta; class Magnoliopsida; order Arecales; family Arecaceae; genus Elaeis; species Elaeis guineensis. The sequence goes on along the minus strand of NC_025999.2, from coordinate 14,415,675 downwards.
ACTTTCTCTCTCTAGAATTTTCTCCCTCTAGGTTGTTTCTCTCTCTTGATGGATTTCTCTCTCTCTAAAGTTATTCCTCTAGGATTAGCGAAGTGGAAGGCTTCATTGATGATCTTGATCGAGTTTAGGGAAGAGTCTAATTTTAAGTGAAGTTTTGATTTTGGGATTTGTTAGATTTTAATTTTGAATTAAAATTAATATAAAAATATAATTTTGGATAATAGGCATGGAAGAATCTCCTAGAAGTTAGTCGATCTGTTCATTCAGTGCTCCGTGAAAGGTAAGTAATGAATCATCTTCTCGAGATATTCTATATTTATTCTGAAAATAAATAATTATTCTCTGAAATTATGCATGATTTATGAAATTATGTTTTGAAAGAAAAGTATTTTTTTGAAATATTATGGTACGTTGATTTATGCACATGTTCAGTGAAAAATTTTGATATATTATATTACAAAGTGTTTTGATACGGATCGAATTTATGCTCTCAGCCTAACTATGTTTCAGTGGGCCCCGTCAATGGGGATTATACGTTGGTACTCAATGGACCCTGCCAGTGGGGGTTGTGCGCTGGTGTTTGTGGACCCTGCCAGTGGGGGTTGTGCGCTAGTATTTGTGGACCCTGCCAGTGGGGGTTGTGCGCTGGTATTCTGTGGACCCCGCCAATGGGGGTTAAATGTTGGTCATAATCGAGGCTGTTGAGTTACGAGTGTTTTGCATCGAATCGAATTTATGATTATGTTATATATGAATATTTAAAAATATTTGATTTGTATTAAATCAGCATGAAATATACTCTTATATTTATTTACAATTTTATTCTTAAAAATTACATAATATCTGAAATATCTAGTTGAGATATTTGTTATTTACTAGGCTGTCTAGCTCATTACCTTTCTTTCTATTTTTCAGATTCAGATAATTAATTTCGAGCGTGGGAAGAAATATTGGGACAGAGCTTTTAGAGGTGAGATTTAGCATTGTCAACTTCAATAAACTTAGATCTATTATTTTATTTTTAGCAAAAATTTTATTGGATGTAAGATATTTGATTTAATTACTTGAATTACAGTTGAATAATAATTATTTAAATTTTTTTCATTGTGATGCATTGATATCGTGATGAGATGCCTTGCATGCTTATGGAGAGAGTTTTTCATGAGTATGCGGCGGTTGCCGCGACCCTCGATTCACAATCTCGGTCGGGGGCATGACAGCTTTGGATATGAAAATACATTCAGATGGATATTATTCAATCTACTTTCTCCTCTAACTAAAACTAACCTACTCACATTCTAAAGGAAAAGTTTGTGATTAGAATTTTGACAATTAAGTAGTATAAGACCTTGAATTAAAGGAATTTAGATGCTTTGTCATTTATAAATTTGAGAAAAAATAAGAGGTGCCAAAACTAATTAAAGTATCAGGAAACTTATTATAGGACTACACGTCTCATTGAAACATACCTACTTACATTTGAAAAGAAAAATTTGTGATTAGAATTTTGGTAATTAAGGAGTATAAGACCTTAAATTGAATGAATTTAGTTTATATAAAATGGTACACAATTAATATAGATGGTATATAGTTAACCTAGAATGGTACATAATTAGTATAGAATGGTACATAGTTAATCTAGAGTAGTACGTAGTTCATCTATTTAGTTTTAATTTTCTAAAGAATGTTTATTAGACGTATACTTCAATGAAATGTCTATTTTCCTTCCTCAACATAATTTAAGATGGAATTGTATATAGTTATATTACCAACATATAGCTTGAATATAGCTTGGTACACACTTAAGTTACCTTGGTATACACTGAATATAGCATTGTATATAGTTATATTACCAACATATAGAGTGAATATAATATTAACTTGCTACACATTCGAGCATATCATAGAGAAGATAAAATTTAGGTTGTATTAAAATATATGTATCAATTCATACTCAACTAGTCACAATGTTAGATTACACAATTGAGACATTTAACATTTGGAACATGTTAACAATTGATGTACAATATCATAATATTGTAAGGTCAGATTTCACAATCGACATAAACTTTCAAGGCTGTTAATACAATCATCATGTCCTAATCTTTTGTACTAAATATCTTCTTCTCGTACCATGACCAAGATCTTCTATATGTGACATAGTAGCTATGGAACAAAATATTTGCCACAACCCAATGCCTATATAATGAGACATCCTTGAACTCATCGTGTAATGGTCTCGAGCTTCCTCCTGTGAGTATCTCCAAAAATATGAGCATATGCACTCTGCAGTCTATAGTATCATGACTCTACTGTAGATGCTCATGAACATCTCCAACTTGAGATTTAGGGATGTGGTGTCTTAGTAATTCCATTAGCAAAAAATGCATGAATGATGCCTACATAACATGGTACAAAATAGAATATGTTACTTGTTGGAGTAGTCACACATAAAAGCAACCAACAACATTGAATAAGTGATAGTCACAATTTACTCGCATCCTCTAATATATTGAAGCTCCATAATGAGTTTCAGCAGTCAAAATGTAGCTCTTTCGAATCCAAAACTAAGAGGTACCAACTTTATCCTATGTTCAACCAGATGAACCAATATCGACATTGCTCAAGATCAGATAAGTGGATATCCTCCAACCATTTTTATATGCTCAGTAGTGTTGAATGTAGAATCTAATTGGTGACATCAAGGGTCACCTTAATGATGCATGATTGGTGTTGAAGGGCAAAACTCTACATCAAAAAAGAGAAGAGGAAGATGAGTAAGTTGTAACATCCATTAGTTCAAACAAAATGCATGCTTCCAATGAATTTTGTACATGTATCTCATAACACAAAAATAAAGTGAGATTCTCAACTGGCTGCCTACACTTTTTGTGAAATAGCTCTATGATATGGAAGTATACATTAATAAGCTGTACATAATCAAAAAATAATTTGTTAGGACAAAAGAGGATTGGAGTAAGTGCGATAGCCAAGCATCATTTTCATACATCACTCTATGGCGGTCCATCATGAAGGAGCTGATCTAATGCATGATAGGTATAGGAAGGTCTAGATATATCTAGATCATCCCAAATAGTCTGATTACATAAAATATGTAAGTATTAAAAAAAACTTATGAGGACCAATGAGATATAGAAACATATAATCTGTTGGGTATAAAATACCCCCAGCCGAAGTTTGTAAAAGGCCGACCTTTCTAGGGCTCTTCCGGCTTCCGACCTTGTGTGGCATCTCTCTGAACCTCCTCGGCCGTCCGAGCTTCCATAATACCATCCAAACTTTTTCGATAATGAGTTCTCCCATTCATCTACCGGACTGCTCCAAATGCTCCCTGGGCTTCATTATTAGCCGACTTTCTATAGTGATTGGCTACCCTCTGAATCTCTTCCAGACTTCTTCCGGCCACGAACGACTTTACTCCGAACTTCTTCCGAACTTCGTCAATGTCCGAGCTTCTCCAACAGTAGGACTTCTACAGTAGCCATAACTCATCCGAGTTTCTACGACGGTCGACCGCCTTTCGAATTTCATCCGAGCTCCTACAAGAGTCGGACTCCATTCGAACTTCTACAGTGGATGGATCACAGACGAACTCCTACAACGGACGGGCTCCACCAGCTGGTTCTCTACTCTGAACCTCTTTCGAACTTCGTCAATGATCGAGCTTCTCTAGTAGGAGACTTCTACAATAAGAAGTCTCCATCCGAGCTTCCACGATAGCCGGCCTTCGTCCGAGCTTCTACAATAAGAAGTCTCTATCTGAACTCCTACAAGAGCCGAACTCCGTCCGAACTTCTATGACAGAATTAAATCTCGAACTCCTCCAATGTTTGACCTTCCTCAGTGTCCTCAAAACTCCTCCAGCAGACGAACCTCCACAGTGCCATCCGAACTCCACTGTCGGATGACCCTCTGTCGGATTCCTCATAAAATCGGACCTCTCCGATGGATAATCTACAGACGAGCTTCCACATCAGGCAAATTCCAAATGGGCTCTTCTAGCAACTGGACTCTTACCAGACTTCTCCAATAGAAAGTCTCCATCGGAGCTTCTATAGCAGATGACTTTCGCCTGTAGCATCAGTACCCAATCAGTGCCCAAAGCATCCGATAATAGTAGACTCATTAGCAACCTCGGACATATCCGAGCTTCTCCTGGATTCTTGAGATAGAGAGCCATTCTGCTCCATCAGACATCCCAGCCAATCTTCAGCCATCAGGCCCGGACTCTCTGGCAAGTCACGACAATGGCCACTACCTTACTCCACTCTCTGTAATAGATTCCACGCGGCCCACTACTCTCTGGCAAGTCGCGACAATGGACACCACTCCACTCTCCATAACAAACTCCACGTGGCCCTGAAACGGCCCCCTGACGCCACTACTCTCTGTAACAAACTCTGCGTGGCCCTGAACAGCCTACTACTAGGCGGTTACAGATGTCACTGTCAATCAATTACGCTCTCTATTTATAAAAAGGGATCCCCAGATACATTCTTCTCTAAGCTCTAAACTCTATCTCGAAACTCTACTAAAATTCTTTTTGAGTGCTCCATTTCTGTTGAGGTAGAGTACTGACTTGAGCATCGGAGGGTCTTGTCGGAGCACCCGCAACTTCAGTTTAGACTTCCCTTACAGGTCCCGATGGCGGACGCGATCCCCTCGACTCTAGCTTCTTCGATGTTGATGAAATTCTGCACCAACAAAATTGACGCTAGAGGAAGGGCCACTGTGTCTTCGCAGTACCCTTGTTCTTAAAGGAGTGCTCAATGGGACCGTCTCCGATCATCTTCTCCGACATCTTCTTCTCCTTCTCCTGCCAGATCTCCACCTGATGTCTCCCCGAAAGGCATCCACCAGGTGATCCACGACCTTCGCGGCCAGATCTCAGCGAGCTCTGCAAGCTCCGGCCTCGTCTCCAATTTCTCAGGCTCCTCCTCCTCCGACGATGGCAGTCGGCAAGGAGCAGTTTGACTTGCTGGTTCAGTAGGTCAGGGGCCTCACCGAAGCAGTGCAGGCCATGCAGCAGCAGCTGCAGACATCAGTGTGGTTGGAAAGAGCATCGTCGGAGTTTCAGAATTCAGTGACTGGATGGGCCACTTGGGCAAGTCACCCTATCTTCCCCGGAAGGAGGAAGCAGAAGGCAGAGAGCCCTCCGTCCGATCATGATTTCACCCCCGAAGGGTCCCTACCTCCGTTCCACCAGAAGACTCTCGAGACTCATAATCAAAAGGACCTCCTGGACCAAAGATTTCAGGAGATGAACTGGCGGATCGAAGAGCTCCACCATACTCCCACTGCTTACGGTGAGGACATTTGCACTGACTCTCCTTTCTCTCAAAAGATCATGCAGGAACCAATCCTGTCGAACTTCAAGCTCTCCCAATTTGAGAGCTACGATGGGACCTCAGATCTGGTTGACCACGTGGAGGCCTTTCGGATAATGATGCTGCTCTATGGCGCACCAGACACCATCCTGTGCTGAGCTTTTCCGTCTACCTTGAAGGGAGCAGCAAGAAATTGATACTCGACACTGAAGTCGGGTACTATCTTTTCCTTTGATCAGATGAGCCACTAGTTCGTTGCTCATTTCATCAGTAGCCAGCATCTCCGGAGAAGTTCGGAGTCCCTCATCAACATCAAGAAAAAAGAGGGAGAATCCATCCGAGCTTACGTCAACCATTTTAACGCCGCCGCGTTGGAGGTCCAAAACTTGGACCAATCAGTTGCAATGGCCACCCTGAAGAGCGGTCTTCAAAAGAACGATCTTCTGTTCTCTCTGAAAAAGAAGTATCCCAAGGACTTCGCTGATCTGCTGGCTCGTGCCGAAGGATATACCCGAGCAAAGGAAGCCTTCAAGATGAAGGATGAGGAGGCCACGAAGGAGCGACAGGCGGGTGACTCCAGTAACCTCATAGTTGAAAAAGGGCCGAGTGAAGCTCGACCACATTCTCAAACTCCCTCCAGACACAAGCATGTCCAGACTCCTCCCCGGGCTCGTAGGTAGAGAAGCCTGGACTGCAGAGTTCGGTGGGGCTCTCCCCTAGGAAGATTCCATAGCTACGCCCCTCTCAATGCATCGAAAATCCAAGTACTGATGGAGGTCAGAGAGTAACTGTCAAGGTCGAAAAGGATGCGCACACACCCCGAGAAGCACAACCCTAACAAGTTCTGCCTCTATCATCATAACCACGGCCATGACACGGAGGAATGCATTCAGCTCTGAGACGAGATCGAGGAGCTCATCAGATAAGGTCGACTTGACAGATTCATTTGACGCTGGCCTGAAGGTAGGAAATATCGGTTGAGGGCCCTGCCACAACCGAAGCCACCAAGGAGGGAGGAGCAGCCTGAAGATCGACCTCCAATTGGGATCATCAACTCCATCTCTGGAGGACCCCGACGGAGAGCAGACCTTCCGCGACTATGGGATTCGAAAAATCTACGAATATATTACTAATAACTCTACCTTAAATAAAAATTTCTTTCATATTTGCATATCTTTTCTTTTGGCATGAGCCCATAACGACAGGGAGTAGCCCCTTCCGATAATCGAAACTAAGCATGCTAGGAACAGGAGGAGAACCTCATCCTAACATAAGCAAAGTCGAAGGCCCAGTTATTTAAAGACTAGATGGGAGGAGAGGCCCTTGCAATGGCCCTTATGTGCCCCCACAGCCATATTAGGAATAGGAGGAGAACCTCATCCTAACATCAGCAAAGTCGAAGACCCGGTTATTTAAAGATCAAATGAGGGGAGAGGCCCTTGCAATGGCCCTTATGTACCCCCACAGCCATGTTAGGAACAGGAGGAGAACCTCATCCTAACATGAGCAAAATCGAAGGCCCGATTATTTAAAGATCGGATGGAGGGAGAGGCCCTTGCAACAGCCCTTATGTGCCCCCACAGCCATGTTAGGAATAGGAGGAGAACCTCATCCTAACATGAGCAAAGTCGAAGGCCCGATTATTTAAAGATCGGATGGAGGGAGAAGCCCTTGCAATGGCCCTTATGTGCCCCCACAGCCACATTAGAAACAAGAGGAGAACCTCATCCTAACATGAGCAAAGTCGAAGGCTCGATTACTTAAAAATCGGACGGAGGGAGAGGCCCTTGCAATGGCCCTTATGTGCCCCCACAGCCATGTTAGGAACAGGAGGAGAACCTTGTCCTAACATGAGCAAAGTCGAAGGTCCGATTATTTAGAGACCGGATGGGAGGAGAGGCCCTTGCAATGGCCCTTACGTGCCCCCACAGCCCTGTTAGGAACAAGAGAAGAATCTCATCCTAACATGAGCTGAAATCGACTGCGTTGGGAACAGAAGGAGAACCTCATCCTAACATGAGTTGAAATTGACTGTGTCGGAAATAGGAGGAGAACCTCATCCTGACATAAATGAAGATCCGATCGTCCAAGACCGGATAAGGAGGAAAGCCTCCTCAATGGCTCCTCTACACTCCTACGACCCCGTTAAGAGTAGAGGAAAAACCCTCACTCGAATACAAAAAAAAAAGAGGAGGAAGAGAAAAAGGGAAGCGACGAGCCACGCCAGTGATAAGAAAAAAACAAACTACATCAAAGACACAAGGAACCTCATCTCAACGAGGAAGGAGACTCTTGTCAAAAACCCTCAGTCTTTAAGAGAGAACCCAACACTGGCAGGAAAAAATTGACTTCTTCAAGGTAACGAGAAGTTCGAGCCCCCAAGCTCGAGCACCGGAAGGAAGTATCAAACTCAAGTGGCCTCAAAAAGACCTTCGATCATGAATAAAAGGGGCAAATCAACACGACAGTGACCAGGAACCTTCAAACAACGTTGACATCGAACAAGATAAAAGATAAAAGAAGTTCGGTAAATGATAACTTAATGCAAGAATGGATAAGGTAATAAAAAATTTCTCTTTCATTTCATTAGTGAAGTATACATTACAAAGCCTTTGAAAGCCAAAAAAAAAAATGACAAGAAAAGAAAAGAATACATAGAATAAAAGGTAAAGAAGCTCTAAGGAAGTCCGGCTTCTTTAGACTTTGAACTCTCGGTTCCAGCCATCATCGAGGATTGCTTTAAATTTTTGACTTCTTCTAGTTCTTTCTTTCTTAACAGCATCTCTCAATACATTTGATGGAACAGCCGATTCTCACCCTCTGACTCTCGAAGCCTCTTCCTCAGAACTTCAGACTCCACCTCGGCATCCTTGACCGCCTGCTGCTCGTAGGCCAGCTGAATCTTCAGCCACTGCAGTTCGGCCTTCTCCTGCCCAAGAGCCATGGATAGTTCTTCCATGGTCCCCCTCAAGGAGTGGAGCTCGTCAGAGCCTTGTGCAGAGACAGCCTGGACTCTCTCAGATAACTACCTCTAAAGGTGGGCAACTTCGTCGGTCATTGTCTTGAGCTTCCTTCGATAGTCATCTACTTACCCACACCAGCCGACTCGGTAGGCATTGTAGTTCGCCTCAACATCCTGCAGCTACTTTTGAAGGTCAGAGAATTTCTTCGACCAGTCTCAGTCACGGTCGGCCTGAGTTATAAGCCAGGATGAGCTCCCTTCCAACTGGCCGATCTTCTCCCATGCAGCCGTCAGCTCGACCTCAAGGGAGCTGATCTTGGAAGCCTGAGTCCAAGATCGGTCACTGGCATATTTTCAGAGTTCCTCAAGCTTCTTCATGAAGTCAGCCTTCCTTCGAATGTAGTCCATGAAGCCCTTTTTGTGAAGGTCCCGAAAGTGAGCAGCCTCCATAGTGACTTCCGAATGGCTCTGCCTCAGTCGGTGAAGTTCGTCATCCAGCTTCTTTGATTTCTTCATCAGGTGACGAACTTTCCTTCTAAGGTCTCGGACCATCGACTTCAGAGGAATCCCCTGTGGTAGGGGAAGAAATTCGACGGGATACTATTGTTGGAAGACAAGAGCGCCACAATGCAAATCAGTGCCAGAAAATAAAAGAGAAGAAAAAGAATGTAGAGTAAAAAAGAGGAGCCCTCTGTAAAGAAGAGTTCGATTTCATTGATTAAATAGTTCTTAAGTACAAGAGAATGAAGAAAAGTTGCAACAAAAAAAAAAAAGAAAAGAGAGAATATAAAATTAGAGGTTTCGGACCTCTGGGGCAGAAGTGGGGGAGCTCGGTGCCCCCGGAAGGTCGGCCGTGGTAGCCACAGCAGTCGAAGAAGTCTCGGCTGGAGGAAGACCGGCAGCAGCCTCAAAAGGCCCGGCTTCATTATCGGACGCCTCATCCAGAAAGCCAAGGTCCAGCTCGGGAAACTTCTCGATCACCTTCTCTTGGTAGAGCTCAAAGCCCTTGTTGAAGGCAGCCTGGCCGAACTCGACCTTCAGATCCCTCATCTCGGAGGAAGTTTTGAACTCCTCCACTGCTTGGACCATTTCCTCCGAGACCAAGATCGGGATCTGCACCTTCAACTCGAAGACCTCGTCCTCTACTTTCTTTCTTTCCTCCTCCAAGGTGGCCCTTAAGTCTGTCGAGGTCTGCTCCTCCTTCTGCAGCGCCTCTTGGAGACTCGCGACTTCAACGATCTTCTCCTTGAGGCGGGCGGCCTCGGCCAGACGACCTTTCTCCGCTTGGGCGGTCTCCTTCCTAGCATTATTCATTGCCTCGATGTTGGCGATGAGCTGGTGTCCAATCTACAGGAGCGGCCAGGGAGTCAATATAGAAACTGAGGAATAAGCTAAGCAAAGAGGCGAGAAGAAGAAAGGAGTAAATTGACCTACATTGAGAAAGGACCCTAGAGAGTTCCAGACCTGCTACTCAGGATCGGCGTGAACAGTCCTGTGGATGACCTCGGGCAGGATGCACCCATCGATCAATCTCTTTATTATATCCCTATTGTTGAAGAGATTTTCCCCCCGATCTTCTTCAGAGCCATCGGCCTCCTCGATGGCAACCCTGCTGTTGCGGCTCTTGCAGGCCAATGTCTTCTTTCTCCTTCTCTGTTTGGCCCCCGGTGCCTCCTCAGCCCGGGCCTCTAGAGCGAGAACTTCGGTCGGGGGACTCCTTGAAGAGGCCCGGGGGACTGCGGGCTCGACGTTGGAGGAAGCATTGACGGTAACGACCGCCTGAGCAGACGTGGCCGGGCTGGCCTCTTCTGCCCTTGCCCTCTTCACCACCCCCGAGGATGCTGCGCCTATCCTTTTGTGGGTCTTGAGACCCTGGGCTAGCATTCGAGCTGCGTCAGCATCCATATCTGCAGTGAATGAGGATCGACATAGCTTAACAAAAGAACAAGAAGAAAGGGGAAGCAGTGAACGACAAAATATATATATATATATATATATATATATATATATATATATATATAACAATACCGACAGGGTTGAGAGGGTATAGGCCAATGTTGAATAAGAGTTTTTCCTTCAGGAGGTTGGAGAGAAGAGGGGCTGGATAAGCCTCAAGTTTATTGGAGGCTTCAAGGTCATCCTATCCTAAGCTAGAAGCCCGACGGATGGAATCCCTCATGGAGCCCCAGGGGGGCAACCCCAGCTCCAAGGATGGGCATCGGATGTAGAAATACCTCTCCTTCCAGTTATGAATAGAAGAGGGGGCACCTTTTAGCAACCCCTTTCTACCAAACTGAGGAGAGAAGTACCAGCAGTCCTTCGTCGAGGGATGATGCTTGAAGGTATAGAAATTCTTAAACAAAGAAAGGGTCAGCCGAACTTCAGCTAAACTACAGAGGGAAAGAAATCTTATCAAAAACCTAAAGGAGTTCGGCGCCACAGAAACTAAAGAAATGTTTAAGAAGCGGAAGAGAGCAATAACAAAAGGTGGAAGCGAAAGTCGAAGCTCGACGCGGAAAGCTTCATGGTATAAACAGAAGCAGTTAGGGGGAGGAGTGCTAGCCCGGCCAGTCGGCCCGAGAAGCTCCAGCTCGTACTCCGGAGGAACTCTGTACTGAATCCTAATCAGTGAGTGTTCCTCCGAAGTCAGAGAGCTGGGGATGGTGTCTGGTACAAAGGCCGGACGAGGTTCATCTACAGAACTAAGGTTTTGGGGAGCTGGAATGGATGAACTCCCAGAACTGCTAGAGGAGGAAGTGTTGGAGGATATTTTGAATCAAGTGAAAACCCTAAAAATCTTGAAAAAATTAGAAAAAATAAGAAATGGGGCGCTTGCAGAAAATTGAACAGGCAGAATGTAAAGGAAGAAAAATAGAAGAAGAACAGCAAAAAAAAAATACAGGAGGAGAGTTCTGGAACTAACCTAGGTTGGTCTGAAGGATGTAAAGATGGGGACAACTCGAAGAACGCCTAAGACCGAGAAGGATGCTGGAGAAGAATGAAACTCTCAGAAAGAAGGAGGGACCGAAGAAGCTTCCAGACAAAGTGAGACCCCTGAAGGAGGGAGGTGGGTTTAAATAAGCGACGAGGTCCGACGCAGTAATCATTGCAGATCTCCTTTGGCTGATCTACATCCACCACGTGTCCCACTCACCATGGCAGGTGACTGGAAGTGGCTGACGGCTGGCAGAACCATTATTGCATCGTACCTAGAGCCACGCTCCAGTAGAAATCTCGAAAAAATCTTTTTGAATCACCTCGATTCGAAAAGGCTCCAGCACCAGCGTGCCAAATGCCAAAATATCTAGAAACAACTAAGTACGAAAATCGAGGGAGGCAACTTCGGCTGTAAAAATTTTTCTATACTTTCTTCATTCGAAACCCAAACTTGGAAGTAGGAAGACTAGTGTTGGGTATAAAATACCCCCAGTCGAAGTTTGTAAAAGGCCGACCCTTCCAGGGCTCTTCCGGCTTCCGACCTTATGTGGCGTCTCTCTGAACCCCCTCGACCGTCCGAGCTTCCATAATACCATCCAGACTTCTCCGATAATGAGCTCCCCCATTCATCTACCGGACTACTCCAAATGCTCCCTGGGCTTCATTATCAGCCGACTTTCTACAGTGATTGGCTACCCTCTGAATCTCTTCCAGACTTCTTCCGACCACGAACGACTTTACTCCGAACTTCTTTCGGACTTCATCAATGTTCGAGCTTCTCCAACAGCAGGATTTCTATAGTAGCCAGACCCCATCCAGGTTTCTACGATGGTTGACCGTCTTTCGAATTTCATCCGAGCTCCTACAAGAGTCGGACTCCATTCGAACTTCTACAGTGGATGGATCACAGACGAACTCCTACAACGGACGAGCTCCACTAGTCGGATCTCTACTCCAAACCTCTTCCAGACTTTGTCAATGATCGAGCTTCTTTAGCAGTGGGACTTCTACAATAAGAAGTCTCTATCTGAGCTTCCACGGCAGTCGGCCTTCGTTCGAGCTTCTACAATAAGAAGTCTCTATCTGAACTCCTACAAGAGCCGGACTCCATCCGAACTTCTACGACAGAATTGAATCCCAGACTCCTCCAACGTTCAACCTTCCCCAGTGTCCTCAAGACTCCTCCAGCGGATGAACCTCCACAGCGCCATCCGAACTCCACTGTCGGATGACCCTCTACCAGATTTTTCATGAAACCAGACCTCTCTGACGGACAATCTATAGACGAGCTTCCACATCAAGCAAATCTCAGACGGGCTCTCCTAGCAACTGAATTCTTACCGAACTTCTCCAACAGAAAATCTCCATCTGAGCTTCTACAGCAGATGACTTTCATCTGTAGCATCAGTGCCCAATCAGCACCTAAGGCATCCGACAACAGTAGACTCGTCAGCAATCTCGGACACATCCAAACTTTTTCTGGATTGCTGAGACAGAAAGCCATTTCGCTCCATTAGACATCCCAGTCGAGCTTCAGCCATCGGGCCTGGACTCTCTGGCAAGTCACGACAATGGCCACTACCTTACTCCACTCTCTGTAACAGATTCCATGTGGCCCCACTACTCTCTGGCAAGTCGCGACAACGGATACCACTCCACTCTCCATAACAAACTCCACATGGCCCTGAAATGGCCCCCTGACGCCACTACTCTCTGTAACAAACTCCGCATGGCCCTGAACAGCCCACTACCAGGCGGTTACAGATGTCGCTGTCAATCAGTTACGCTCTCTGTTTATAAAAAGGGACCCCCAGATACGTTCTTCTCTAAGCTCTAAACTTTATCTCGAAACTCTGCTAAAATTTTTTTTGAGTGCTCCATTTCTGTTGAGGTAGAGTACTAAATTGAGCGTCGAAGGGTCTTGCCAGAGCACCCCCAATTCCGATTTAGACTTACCTTGCAGGTCCCGACGGTGGATGCGATCCCCTCGACTCTAGCTTCTCCGACGTCGGTGAAATTCTGCACCAACATAAGCCATTGACTTACTCAAAGTGATCTCTGTCAATACAGAAATCAATTACTACTTCAAGGTATTATGAGAGTATACATTTCCCTTTTCGGTGATATATAGGTGCACCTCCATGCCATCTTGGCCTATCAGGCATCATCGATCTTTCAACATTTATCATTGTACTAGAATTTTGAATATGCTAAGAGTAATAAAGTATAAGAAAATATATATTTTAAGTAAGTGAATTGAATGTTTAATGCATCTCATACAAATACGTTACAAAGTTACAAAATTTCCTAGAGACTTAATAATTAATATATGATAAATTTCTAAGCCTCTCTAGGGGGGACATATCTTGTTGGTCTGGAATTGACTACCATAGCTCCACAAGTACAGAAGTGATAGGCTCCAAAAATGAAGATGAGAGAGCATATAGGTTACTCCTGATAATGGCTAAGGCCGTACTTCTTTCATACATGTTCTTCACCTATTGTTTCTTCCTTGCCTGCTTATAGGTTTCAGGAAGGTATGATATGGCCTCTGTCTTCTCAGTAGACATTCTCTCGGATGCTCCCATTTTCACTCACCTACATAAGGAGGATAAATGTTTCACGATGGTACCTTCCTTCTTGCACTCAATATCAGCTATCCAAGTGATCCAATAAGAACAAATGTATTCACACAATAGGCATTCATATTATAATATGAACACTATATCTTTGACTACAAATTCATAAAAACTAACTCTACAACTTTTGCATTATGATGGATATTGGGGTCCACTTTAGCTAGATGGAGCTCTTCACCTACAATAGAATATTTTGCCCTCACCTAATAATGAAGATTATTTAGGTTAGAAATAATATCATATCAGGATTTCAAAAATTACAACTATAACATGGTACTCAGATCAGCAGTAGCTGCATCCTAGGCAACAATGTCATTGCCATTATTAAATCCTTATCTAGGAAGATTTTCTCAATGCATGACAGCCGCCTATCGAGGAGAAGTATCCATGCACTCCCCTCAATGGCATCTTCAATAGATTAAGGGTCCTCTAAGTGGACACCATAAGAAATCAAGGACTTCTCAGCCACTGGCATGCATGTTTCTAAAGCATCAATAGGATGTCCTTTGGTGTAGTTAGATCATCGAACATAAGACACCATAAAACATCATAAAGACTATATATATGCATTAAACAATATGTAGTGAGGAACTATATATGTTCCTACATAGTGGATTTTTATATGTGCCATTTAAATATAATTGTGTGCGAAGTATGAGTCCATGTAGCATCTAACTAATTGTGTGTAGTGACATGTTATGTATGTGCTGGGTGGACTTAATAGCATGCTAGCACATAATAGTTGTGTGCCAAATAGAAATAAATGTGTACCACAGAAAGATAATTGTATACTATAAAGAAAAAGAAGGTATGTAACATCAAACTAATTGTGCACAGTGACATTATATGTGTATGCAGTGTAGACTTGACTATTTATATAACAAGTATGTATCAAATGGAAATTAGTATGCAAGTTATATAACTAGATGTGAAGTGCAAAAATAGAAAAAATCAATATTATATATCGACTTTTTCTCTATCCTATATCGCAACCTACTCCTTGAGAGGAGGTGCAACTACTTCTTCCTAGACTCTCACTTCTCAATCACCTAACAAGGAAAAAAAAATTTAGCTATGCACCAACTTCATATATTTGTGATGTTAGATACAAAAATATATACCTCAAATCTTTTTAATCTCTTCATAACTTTGGTGATTGCCTCCACCTTGCAAGGGAATAAGGTGTTGCTCCAATGCAAGAGATGGGGATACATGATTGGTGGTTTGTGGCTTTCAAGAAGACTACTGGCATGCTCAATAGACTATGCCTGCCAAAAAATCTAATGTAAGCATTACATTTTAAGTCAATTCAACTCTCAAACAATTAATTTGCAAATAAACATAAACAAGCTTACCACTAGAGCCACCATACGTCGGTCCATAGCTTTTCCTAGTAGAGCCTCTTTCGATCATTTTTCTTCCATGCACACTCTTTGCTATGCTAGGAATCTAAAGTTGAAGAAAAGAAAAATCTGCATGACCCCAACTATATGATTCTAGGTGGTCCAAATGATCAAGATATGATTATGCCTTGGAACATAATAGTGTACGGTTGGGAAGAGCAGTGTCATGAAAACATAAATAACCCATAACTCAATAAAGTTCTCTATATCTTGCAACCCAAACTTTGCAACAAGATGCATCAATTTATTTTTTTACTAAATCTCTAGTCGGTGCCTATCTGTGGTTATCAACAAAACATCGAATTATGAGGTCAAACTAAATGCTCCCCTCCTTATGCAACTCAACCTTATCACCCATGGTCCTCAAATCAAGGATGAGGGCAATGTTGGTCCCCACAAAAGGCACCAAAGTCTTACCAAACTAAAAGCTATCTCCTTCTCATCATCCCACCAAATTGAAAGCTCTCATCCTCATCATCCTAGAAGAAGAGCAATGCATCTAATGATGGCCTGCTCTACTTGATATATGGAAGCCGGAGAATATGGCCAAATGGAGTATCAATCACTCTTTCCTTCTGCCCTTTGGATATGGACTCCATAAGTCTATCAAGAACCTCAATGTAGTGGCTGAAGTAGCACCTTTCATTGAATATATTTATCAAGCCAATGCAAAATGCTTTGCCTCCCCTTAGACATGCTATCATGATACTCTGCAACAAAAATCACATTCAAAAAATATATGTCAGAAACATCATTGCACTATTACAAACATATATTAATCTAATTTATCATGCATTAACCATTGATCATCATAAATCTAACAGACTATATTGACTAACAATGTATCAAAATAGTCAAATAATAAGGGTCATGAAATACAAGTACAACTATATGAAGCATGAGCTTACTTTATTGATATAATGGCACATAGTTATTTTAGCCTAGTACACACTTAATCTAACAATGTATATAGTTAATCCAACACCATATATGGTTAATGAATCTTGGTACACACTGTGTATCATGGTACATAGTTAATAATTTAAGCATCATGAGCTGCTATAATAATTTAAGCAAAATAATTGCTGCAAGAAGTATTTTTACTCATGCATCCACCATTCTTGGTCTTTCAATTATTG
Organism: Elaeis guineensis; assembly: GCF_000442705.2. Classification (NCBI taxonomy): domain Eukaryota; kingdom Viridiplantae; phylum Streptophyta; class Magnoliopsida; order Arecales; family Arecaceae; genus Elaeis; species Elaeis guineensis. Next base: position 14,399,247 of record NC_025999.2, on the reverse strand, counting down.
GAATGCATAATTGTAATGTTAATACTTGCTGTATACTTTAATGGTAAATTTCTTTAGGCAGTCATTATATTTTGTAAAATGAAAACGATAGCATTTTTAATAACAGATTTTTAAGAGGGACCAGGAATTAAATTTCCTTTTTAATAAAGATAACGAATTTTTGTTATTAATCATTTTACCTGGAGTAGATCAAAAGTTTGAAAAAAAATATGTGTTTGGAAAAGTACTTCTTTCCATTCATTTTGAAATTATTATAAAAATTAATTGACTCAAAGTTTAGATTGTTAGCACTATAATGTTATTTGTTTGGGTGGTAGGAACTTTTTGCAAACTTATAAGAGATAATGAGGCATAGGGATTTTATTGCAATTGGAAACACAAGAAATTGAATGCAGAAGAAATAGATAGAAGGAAGAGGGTACCACTCATAAATGAAAGAAATGGAATGCTAGGATAATATGAGGATGAAGAAGACCTCCATAACTGTTGCTCCTTGAATTGATTTTGATGATTATAAAGTATTTGAGGGGGTTACTAATAATTTTGACTTGAAAAAAGATTTATTATTTTTCAGAGGCAAAATTATAATTTTACCAAGTCCTAACTCGAAAGCCTCAAGAGCAAGAATAGAAAATTTGTGATCTTTTGGAGGCAATCTCAATATTTTTGGATATGTACTTTGAAAAAAAATAATATTTATAAAATTGAGTCGACCCCATGAGTCGACTCATGTCAAATGGGGCTGAACAGCATGCTATTTTTTGGCTGGCACATCCAATTGAGTCGACCCCTGTGCATGAGTCGATCTTATGAGTCGACCTCTGTTGCTGTGCACGCCAAAATTACAGAACAATCATTTTCTGTTCTATGCCACAATAGTCGATCCCATGAGTTGACTCATGTATATGAGTCGACCCTATGAGTCGATCTCTGCGATAAAAAATTTCGTAACGGCTAGCTTTTCACCTCATTTTGGTGCATTTAATGCTCATTTAATGATCTCCAACATCTTTAAAACTACCCAGATCACTCTCCACTATCATTTGAAGCTACAAAAGGCACTTAAAGGAGGAAATAAAAGAAGATTTCAAGCATTCAATTCAGTCCTATGCAAAAAGCTCTCTAGAAGTTAAGAAACTTTCATTTTAAGTTTACCAACCCCTCAAGAGCTCATTCAAGTCTTCAACCATCTTGAGAAAAATTAGAAAGGCTTCATTCTTATTGTGTAAAATATATTTAAAATTTTATTTTCTCATTAAAGGAGCTAAATTTATATTTTTGTGTGATTAACTCACATACTCTGTTTTGACTTGATCTTTAGTTTTGGAAGGGTTCCAAAATATGAAAAGGTTGATCCAAACCTTGAATCAAATTGTATTGGATTGGTTTGTATCCAAAAAATAAATATTCTAGCTTGAGATAGCTAGAGTCAGAGGTACTGATGTTGTATTCTTATTGAATATGGTTTAGTGGATTTGAATTCTCAAGTAGGAGCTTGGGGAGTGGATGTAAGTGCAAGGTTGGCACCGAACCACTATAAATCTTTATTGTTTATGGTGTGCTTACTTATTCTCTATCTTATTTTTTTTTCTTCTTGCACTTTTGCATCTAATATCTTCACTTTATTTAAATCACTCACTTCAACTAACTTGTCTTTTATTATTTAATCCTTATGATTCTAAATTAATTTTAAATTTTTAAAAACCCAATTCACCCCTTCTTCTTGGGTTGCATAGCTGGACAATAAGTGGTATCAGAGCTCGATGCTCTAGTCTTACTTTGGTTTAACCATCAAAGAGCTAAAGATCTATGGCAACTCAAGTTGGTGCTTCACTAGCCGAGGGACAGTCCACAAACCGACTTCTACTTTTCAATGGGTCAAACTACACCTATTGAAAAGCTCAGATGAAAATTTTTATTCAGACACTTGACTATGATATGTGGATTATCATAGTTAATGGACCACACACACCCACTAAGATAATTGATGGTGTAGAATCAACCAAATCTGAAAGAGAATGGGATGAGGTTGATAAGAAAATGGCTCAACTTAATGCTAAAGCCATGAATATTTTATATTATGCTTTAGATGCTAATGAGTTTAATCGTATTTTAACATGCATGTTAGCTAAACAAATATAGGATAGATTAGAAGTAACACATGAAGGCATCGATCAAGTTAAGAAATCAAAAATTAACATGCTTGTGCACAAATATAAACTCTTTAAAATGGAGCATGATGAATCAATAACTAAAATATTTACTCACTTTACGGATATTATTAATGATCTAAAAAGTCTTGGTAAGTCTTACTCTAACAGTGATCTTGTGAAAAAGATTATTAGATCTTTACCAAAGACGTGGGAGGTCAAAGTGACCGCAATCCAAGAAGCCAAGGATCTGAATATTTTACCCTTGGAGGAGCTTCTAGGATCGCTAATGACACACGAGCTAAGCATGAAATAACATCAAGAAGAAGATATCAAGAAAGATAAGGAACAACCCCTTATTTGTTATGAATGTAAGAAGCCAGAGCACTTCAGATCTGAATGTCTATAACTTAAGAAGGGCCCCAAGAAGTACAAGAAAAAGATTATGATGGCTACTTGGAGTGATAGTGATGAGTCAAGCTCTGAAGAAGAAGATTCACATAAGCAAGCCAACTTGTGCCTTATGACACATGAAAATGAGGTAAAAGGTAAAACTCCTGATGACTTTACTTTCGAAGAACTTCAAGAAGTATTTTATGATCTAGTTGATGATCTAAAGAAGTTAGGGGTAAAGAACAAGGAATTAAAATCAAAGAATCAAATTTTACTAAAAGAAAATAAAATAATTTCAAATGAAAAATTAGTTTTGATACAAGAAAATCTAAACTTGAAAAATAAAATTACTAAGTTAAAATTTATGGTAAAAAAATTTACTCTTAGTTCAACTAAACTTTAAATGATACTTGATAGTCAAAAGACCGTTTATGATAAAGCCGGTCTTGGCTACAACCTTTTAAAGAAACAAAATTTTTTAAAAAATATCTATGCAAACTCATCAAGCAATAAGTTTTCAAATACTACTTGCTTTAAATGTGGTATAGTAAGACACAAATCCTATACTTATTTCTCTAACAAATCTAAAAATTTTAATATGAAAAAAATATGAGTTTCAAAAGGAACCATTGTGACTAATCAAAGAGGACCCAAGAAAACTTGGGTACCTAAAGTAAAAATTTAATTTTTGCATGCAGGTGTATTTTGCATCCCAAGAAATAAATCAAAAATGATATCTTGATAGTGGGTGCTCAAGACACATGATCGATGATGAATTATAATTCATCACACTTGATGTAAAAGATGGAGGGATGGTCACCTTTGGAGATAATAGAAAAAAAAAATCATCGGTATAGATAACATTGGTATCACTTCCTCCAAGTATATTAAAAATATTTTGTTAGTAGATGGTTTAAAATATAATCTATTAAGCATTAGTCAATTTTGTGATAAAGGGTACAAAGTTATTTTTGAATCTTCATTATGCATAGTAACTAGTCCCAATGAAAAAGGTATTAAATTTGTTGGCATAGACATGGTAATATTTATATGGTAAATTTGAATGATCTTTCCAAGATAAACATGCAATGCCTAGTAGTCTTGAATGCCAAAATTAATGACACTAGTTGGTTTTGGCACTGTTGGCTTGCACACATTAGCATGCATTCACTTTCAAAACTTATTAAAAAGGAATTGGTTACCAATTTACCTAAATTAAATTTTGAAAAAGATAGAATTTGTGATGCATGTCAATTAGGAAAATAAATAAAAGTATCTTTCAAATCTAAAAATATTGTTTCAACTTTTAGGCCATTAGAATTATTGCACATGGATTTATTTGGACCCACTAGAACTACTAGTCTGGGTGGAAAACGATATGACTTTGTAATTATTGATGATTTCTTTCATTTTACATGAGTTTTCTTTTTGGCACATAAGGATGAAATTTTTCATGTATTCTCAAAATTTTATCGAAAAGTTACTAATGAAAAAAATTTTTTAATTCAACATATTCAAAATGATCATGGAATCGAATTTGAAAATCAAGATTTTGAAAAGTTTTATGATGAAAAAGATATTGATCATAACTTTTCAGCATCTAGGACACCCCAATAAAATGAGATAGTAGAAAGAAAAAATAGAACCCTTGAAGAAATAGCCCGTACCATGCTATGTGAAAGTAACCTCCCAAGGTACTTTTGGGCGGAAGTAATTAACACGGCATGTTATATATTAAATTATGCTTTAATTAGACCAATACTAAAGAAAACATCTTATGAGCTTTGGAAAGGAAGAAAACCAAATATTGCATATTTACACATTTTTGGTTGCCGATGTTTTATTTTGAACAACGGTAAAAAAAGATTAGAAAAATTTGATGCAAAATCCAATGAAGCTATTTTTCTTAGTTATTCCTCTTCTAGCAAAGCTTTTAGAGTCTTTAACAAAAGAACTTTAGTAGTAGAGGAGTCAATACATGTTATTTTCGATGAGACTAATGATCTTCTTTTAAGGAAGAATGAAGGTATTGATGATGCAGATCCTCTTATAGAATGAATGAAGAAGATCACCCTAAAAGACTCAATAATTTAAAATAAAGAAGAACATGAAAACAAACAAGAGGATGAAGGTGAAGAACAACAAGAACAACCTCAAGGCTCAAATGATCTACTTAAAGAATGGAGGTATGATCACAATCATCTCAAAGAATTGATCATTGGTAATCCTACGCATGAAGTAAGAACTCGTTCTTCTCTTAGAGATACATACAATCATTTTGCATTTATTTTTCATTTTGAACCTAAAATCATAGATGAAGCTGAAAAAGATTATAATTGGATAAATACAATGTAAGAAGAACTTAAATAATTCAAAAAAAATGATGTATGAACTTTAGTATCAAGATCTAAAAATTATCTAGTAATTGGCACAAAATAGGTATATAGAAATAAACTGGATGAACATGAAAATGTAATTAAGAATAAAGCAAGATTGGTTGCAAAGGGTTATAATCAAGAAGAGGAAATTGATTTTGATGAGACCTTTGCATCTATTGCTAGATTAGAAGCAATTAGACTTTTACTTGCATATGCTTGCTTTATGAATTTTGAGTTATTCCAAATGGATGTCAAAAGTACTTTTCTAAATGGATATATTGCTAAAGAAGTTTATGTAAAATAACCTCTCGATTTTGAAAATCATACTTTTTCTAATCATATTTTTAAATTAAATAAAATATTATATGGTTTGAAATAAGTATCTAGGACTTGGTATGAAAGGCTAAGTAAATTTTTGCTTAATAATAATTTTTTAAGAAAAAGTATAGACACAATACTTTTCATTAAAAAAAATCAAGATGATATCTTAGTTATACAAATATACATTGATGACATTATTTTTGGATCTACTAATGAAACTCTTTGTCAAAATTTTGCTAAGCTCATGCAGGGGGAGTTTGAGATGAGCGTGATGGGAGAACTTACATTCTTCCTCAGACTTCAAATCAAACAAACAAAGGAAGGAATCTCCATCACTCAAAGCAAATATACAAGAGAACTACTCAAAAGATTTGGAATGGAGGGTTCCAAAGTAATTGGTACATCCATGAGCCCATCATGTAAGCTTGACAAGGATGAAGGAGGTAAAAATATAGACTTAAAATTTTATAGAGGTATGATTGGTTCTCTATATTATTTAACTGCTAGTAGACTAGATATTATGTTTAGTGTATATCTTTGTGCTCGCTTTCAATCAAATCCAAAAGAATCACATTTGAATGTAGTTAAAAGAATCTTTAGATATTTTAATGGTGCACAAACTCTAGGACTATAGTATTCTAAGGACTCATCAATTGACTTAATAGGATATTCAGATGCCAATTTTGCTGGATGTAGATTAGATATAAAAAGTACTAGTAGAACTTGCTAATTTTTTGGAGTTAACTTAATCTCTTGATTTAACGAGAAGCAAAATTTGGTGGCATTGTCTATGGTCGAGGCCGAATACATTGCAGCCGGAAGTTGTTGTGCTCAAATCTTGTGGATTAAGCAACAACTTGAGGACTTTGGCATCAAACTCAATAAAACTCTCATAAGATGTGATAACACTAGTGCTATTAATCTAACTAAAAATTTAATTTAGCACTCTAAATCAAAACATATTGAAATCAGACATCATTTCATAAGAGAACATGTTCAAAATAATAATATAATTCTTGACTATGTATGTACTGAGAAACAATTGGCTGACATTTTTACCAAAGCCTTAAGTGAAGATAGATTTTGTAAAATTAGAAGAGAACTAGGAATCCTTGATCCATCAACTTAAGTATCTCTCTAATTTCAAGTTTTTAATGCCAAAAATTTATTGAACTAAATTTGTTGAGCTCAATTCTCATCTCTTCTTATCTCTTAAAAGCTCAAAACTATACTTCATATGATTAATCTCTAAATAGGCACTTTTCTCTTAAAATTTTAGATTTTTTTAAATTTTTTCATCATTCTTATGAATTTTTCTGTACCATGAGTCGACCCTAGAATCGATCCTAGGATAAATTTATAATTCTGTCAAAATCCTTCGGGTGCTCTCTTTTTATTGAGAAATTTTTTTTGAGTCGACTCAGCTCTTCTTCTTCTTCCTCCCACTGAACCAAAAGCTCTCCCTCTCTTCTCCCTCAAACCGAAGATTTCTCTTAAATCTCTCTTCCCATTGATTTTCACCCTTCAAATCGCCCATTTAAGAACCAACTTTCTCTCCTCTTTCTTCCTCGTTTGGATGGTTCGAGCTTGCCCTAGATTCTACCTCTTTTCTCCAAATCGGCACTTCACCTCTCCAAAATCTTGGCTTTTTCACTAGAATCCTTTCCTCTCTATCTCATTTAGTCTCCTAAACTCCTTGCAAGTCCTTTTTGTCCAAATGGCTCTCAAAATGAAGCTCCCACAGAGAAGAAAATCTGTTCGCGGGTTGAAAGAGACTGAGCATAGAAAAAAAATGGCAGCCGAGTCCTCTCCTGCTCCAATCCCAGCTCCAGATCCTGCTTCAGCTTCTACACAGTCTTCAATCAGTCCAAACAAGGTACCTCTCTCTGATCGAAAAGTAGAATTCGGAAAGAATATAGATTTCAAATTTTTTGAAAAAGAAGGATTCTCTATTGGATCAAAGATTAAAAATTAAAGATGGAAGTTTTACTATTTATTAAAGAAAAATACGTATGTTGATTTGGTCAGAGAATTTTATTTGAACTTAAGTTACTTCAATGGAATAATAAAGTCTACAGTGAAAGGTGTTGATATTATTCTTGATCCAGTGTATTTGAGATAAATCCTGCACTTGCTTTGTGAATGTTATACTAATATGGAGCTCCCAATCAAAAAGAAGAAGAAATTAATATTATCTTAGGGAGAACTTTTACTGGAAGTTTGAATAAATTAGAAGCAAAAATACTTTCAGTGAAAATGAGGTTTTTGCATCACATGGTGACCAAGCTCTTTGTCCCTAGGAGTGGTAGGCATGATCTCTTATCTGGTAGGGATATTTGCATCATGTACCATGTGATCACCCAGACCCCCTTGAACCTTCCTGCTTTGATGTTTGAGACCATGAGAGAGACCCTGAATAGGTCTAAGGCTCACTTACCTTATGGTATGGCACTCACCCTGATCTTTAGGAGGTTCGGAGTTAGTTTTGAGGGAGAGGCAGTTGCCAGATTATCTTATTCCGACAGCATCAACCACCACACACTGCATCATATGGGTTTTTCAAAGACTAATGGCGGTTGGTCAAAGGATGTCGAGGAAAGAGTAGAGGAGCCAGCTGAGGAGAGAGCAGAGGAGGAGAGACTATTTTCACTTCTTCATGATCACAGAGCATCTCCAGATATTCAGTTCATGTCTGATCACGAGGCTGGTCCTTCAGAGTCTATGAGGAGGCATGTTTCTGTATCGCAGTCTGGGAGCAGAGTAGATCATTCAGAGATCATACTGGCAGACGATCATATTGAGATGATGTCCCAACGTGTTGCCTTCATTTTATCTCAGCAGTTTGCCATCTCAGGTTTTGCTCAGGAGATGACTTCTCAGGCTATTTCAGATCAGACCATGATCCCTCGTATCTCTACCATCTTTCAGATGCTTACTGCTCAGCCGTATATATTGAGCAGCTTGAGGGATATATTTTGAGACTGACAGGCAGAGTTTTAGACTTGCAGGGACAAGTTTTAGCCTTAGCCCATCTCCAGCTGCAAGAGAACATTATGGAGGTCTCAAACCTATCTGCAGAGGTGGCCAGACTTTGAGGAGTTTTAGAGAGTGGATTTGACTTTTTGAGGAGAGAGATCAGGGGCTCCAGTGAGACTGCCTCTACTTAGTTTAGTACCCTGATGCAGTCTGTGTCGAGAGCCTTAGATTTTTTGGACACCATCGACTTTCTCTTCTAGCAAAGTCCGTAGCTTCTCAGGCTCTAGGATCTTCTCGTTCCTCTACTCGTGCTGGTACTTCTACCTATGGCCGAGGCAGACATGGTCGAGGTCATGCTCGTGGATTTGATCCTACATCTCCTCATCATATCTTTGATTCTGATGACTCCAGCTATGATATCTATTAGATCTAGAATAGTTAATCTTTTTTTTAATTTTTGTCTAGGATCTATCTTATGGCCTTTGTATTTTGTTGGCTGATTGACTCTTAAATAGTTATTATCCATGATTTTTGTATGATCTATATATTTTGACCTAATGTATTCAGTCATATTTTGATATATACATTTTTTTATGCTTTGAATTTTAATGAATGTCTTTGGATTAATGTTTATGAATGAAATCAATTAAAATATTTTAATTATAAGATATGAAAAATAACTCATATATGTGTGATGAAATATCATGAATAGCAATATCTTCTAAATGTGCAAATTGATATGTCTTTTATAATTGCTATAGTGAGGGGGAGTAGAGAAATAAACAATGAAAGAGGAAGAGTAAAGAAATAAAATATGGTATCAAAAAAGAGGAGTAGAGAAAATATGTCCTTTATGTTATCTTTTTTTTTCTCTCTCTTCAAAATCTCTTAAGATCTTAATTGATGCTGTCAAAATGGAGGAGTAAAAAATCAAAAATCAAGATTGAGCAATAAGTAATAGAAAAATAGAATTGAAAGCAATAAGCAAAATTGTCAAAGCAAATGAGCAAAATTGTCAAAGCAAATGTGTCAAAGAACCAAAATTGTCAGTAATTTTTAAAGCAAATGATCTAATAAGCAAATTTTAAATTAATCTTCAAACTACTCATGATGCATTTCATTCAAATAACTGACTATGATGTTTAAGTGATATATCTTCATAAATTTGAATTTCATGTTCAATGCTTTATATATGTTATACTCTGCTTTTGCTCAAGTCTTTTGTCATCATCAAAAAGGGAGAGATTGTTACTCTTTGAATTGATTTTGATGATAACAAAGCATTTGAGGGGGTTACTAATGATTTTGGCTTGAAAAAAGATTTATTATTTTTTAGGGATAAAATCATAATTTCACCAAGTCCTAACTCGAAAGCCTCAAGAGCAAGAACCGAAGATTTATGATCTTTTGGAGGCAATCTCAATATTTTTGGATGTGTATTTTGAAAGAAAATAATGTTTACAAAATTGAGTCGACCCCATAAGTCAACTCATGTCAAATAAGATTGAACGACATACTATTTTTTGGCTGGTACACTCAATTGAGTCGACCCCATGAGTCGATCTCTGTGCATGAGTCGACTCTATGAGTCGACCTCTGTTGCTGTGCATGTCAAAATTACAGAACAATCATTTTCTATTTTGTGCCACAGTAGTCGACCCCATGAGTCGACTCATGTGTATGAGTCGACCCTATGAGTCGACCCCTGCGATGAAAAAACTCCGTAATGGTTAGTTTTTCAGCTCATTTTGGCATATTTAATGCTCATTTAATGATCTCCAACGGCTCTAAAACTATCCAGATCACTCTCCACCATCATTTGAGCTATAAAAGGCACTTAAAGGAGGGAATAAAAGAGGATTTCAAGCATTCAATTCAGCCCTACGCAAAAAGCTCTCTAGAAGTTAAGAAGCTTTCATTTCAAGTTCACCAACCCCTCAAGAGCTCATTCAAGTCTTCAATCACCTAGAGAAAAATTAGAAAAGCTTCTTTCTTATTGTGTAAAGTATATTTAAAGTTTTATTTGCTCATTAAAGGAGCTAAATTTATATTTTTGTGTGATTAACTCACATACTCTATTTTGACTTGATCTTTAGTTTTGGAAGGATTCCAAAATGTGGAAAGGTTAATCCGAATCTTGAATCGAATTGTATTGGATTGGCTTGTATCCAAAAAATAAGTGTTCTAGTTTGGATTAGCTAGAGTCAGAGGTACCGACGTTGTATCCTTGTTGAATACGGTTTAGTGAATTTGAATTCTCAAGTAGGAGCTTGGAGAGTGGATATAGGTGCAAGGTTGGCACCGAACCACTATAAATCTTGGTTGTTTGTGGTGTGCTTACTTGTTCTCTATCTTATTTTCTTTTCCTTCTTGTACTCTTGCATCTAATATCTTCACTTTGCTTAAATCACTCACTTTAACTAACTGATCTTTTATTACTTAATCCTTATGGTTCTAGATTAATTTTAAATTTTTAAAAATTCAATTCACCTCCCTCTTGGGTTGCATAGCTAGGCAACAATAACAATGAATGTTGAAGAAAAGATGGACGGACATCAAGGATTGAGAAGGCAAGTGGGGGAAGGTAGTGCGATGAGAATGCTTCAAGGTAGAGCTGTTGGGAAATGTGTCCTAAAACTAATTATCTAAGTTGTAGATGATTGTGCTTCATATAAGTATATAAATTATAAAATGATAAATATTATCTGATAGATTCATCATAAGAAATACAGCTTCCAAAATAGAACTCATATATTATGATGAAGTCCTTAGAGCTACTTTCAAAATGATAAAGAAAGATTTATCATGTAGTTTCTAAATTCTACTCACGACCAAATGATATAATTATTACAAGAACAATAATTGTATCGAGTGTAGGTCATTGTATGCCATATTGGTTGGTTGTCCTCTTAACCAAGACATGTGGTGACATGGGTATGGCATATGGATGATTTGTAAGAGTACATTTCACTAAGCATGACCACTTTCGGAGCACTCTGCTGTCAAGGGTTGCTCTAATGGGATATGGGTATATGTGTCTCTCTGATCTGAGATTGTCTTGGTGACTTACAAGCAACTCACTATACTTTGATGTCGGACTACCTAAATTTTTAATTCAATGATGAAAGATTTTTGGGCATAGTCAAGTACGTGTGAAGTCTGAGTGCGAGTCAAGATGAAATTGACTACTTCAAGTAAAATTAGAGATGATGCATCACTGTATTTCAATTCAACAAAATTTTGATCAAAGTAGTCCTAGTGAGGAGTCACAAGATTTTTAAGGTTGAGATACAATGTGGACCATTCTTCTTAGGTTGACAGTTTAATCCTTAATCATCCTTGAGCATCAAGTGTCAAAGGGATGAATTATAATGTAACTATATCCACATAGGTTTCAGAGTATTGCTGGGCATACATTCGATCTATCCAGACATCGGATCTCATTGCTAGATGATTACATCGATTAGTACAAAAATTATTCTTGTACTATCAGCTTAGGTTTGAAACTATGGGGTCACATACATAGAAGTACATGTCTAATCAAATGGCTGATCGATGATTATGAATCATTGAAGGATTTAATTATCAATGAGATTGATGATTAATCCTATATAAAAGTTGTAATAAATAATTTATTAATAATTGGTAAATTAAAAAAATAATTAATTAATAATTTGATTATTAATTAGCTCAATTTGATTAAGCAATGAAGATTGAATCAGATCTAATTGAATTGGATTCAATTAGATTGACTTTGGATTGATTGGATGCATCCCTATTAGATAACAGGACTTATTTCAATTAATCTCAGAGATGCAAATTAAATTTTAAACTGAATATGATTCAATTAATTTTATATAGGCTTGGATTGAATCTAACCCTATTGGATAATAGGCTTGATTGGATCAAGCCCTATTATCAAATAGCTTCCCTTATATCCATTAAGATTTTATCCCTAGATCAATGGAATTTTAATCTAACTAATTTTTAATTGGATTGAAGCTTAATTGGTTTCATAATTGAGCTAGGACCCAATTAATTAGTTTTTCATAACTAATTCCTAAATTGGTTAGGATTGGATTCAAGAATTAGTTAGAGTTTGATCAAGATCTTGAGTCCTATTTGGAATAGGACTTAACCAACTTAAAACCCCCATGTGCTATTTATTCCTCATGCCCCACTACCTCTTCACGTTGAGAAACCTCCATGCCCCACCAGATGTGTGCCCCTCTCCTCTCTTCCTTCCATGAAAAAGAGGCATCCTTTCTTTTCCTTTGTCATAAAAAAAAAAGAGGGTGGGGGCGTCCAAGAGTTGGATGCCCCAAGCTTCACACACCCACCCCTCCTCTCCTTCCATCTTTGTGTGATTTTGTGAGATTTTTCTTGCTTATATTTGGAAATGAAAGAGAGACTTCTCTACTAATTTTACAGTAAAAAATTGGAGAAAAAATATTCTTTCCAAAGAGAGAAAGAGAAGGAAGAAGAAGGATCTTTTTTCTTGTGCGCAGCCTTGAAGAAGGAGTTCTTCTTTCTGATTTTTTATATTTTTTTTAAGATAAAAATTAGATTAGATTTAATTTTTAATATGAAAATTTAGAGAAGAAATATCAAAAAAATTTGGTTGGGTGTTTGGAGATTCCTAGAGTTCTAGATCAAGAAAAAAAAAGGAGAAGAAAAGAGAAGAACGGTTCTTCTCTTGGGTCTCTCTTTTGGATTTTTTTAGGGCTCAAAAATCTATTAAATTTTTAGCATAAAAATTAGATTAGATCTAATTTTCATCATAAAAAAATAAAAAAAAAAATTTTCTCAAAGGCATGAAAGGAAGAGAGAAAGGTCCTCTCTTATGTGTAAAAAAATTGAGAAGAAAGGGTTCTTCTCTTGATCTCTATTATAGATATTTGATGTGTGGATCCAGAAAGAAAAAGAGAGGATCTCCTTATTCTTCATCTTTGTGATTCCTCTTAGATCAGTCAAAGCATGATGTCTTCACGAGCTAGCACTCTCGGAGAGATTGATCAGCACAAGGGCTTCATGTGGATACCTGTAGAGGTCGGACACGTGTGCGGTTGCCAAGCATCATGAAGAACCAAGTACCATGGATTTTAGATGCGATGATCTACTATCTATACTTAAGTATAAGATTTTGATCTCAATTAATATTTAGATATGATCTAAATATAAATTAGATATGATCTAATTACACATAGATATGATCTATACTTGTTGAATTTTAGATTTCAGTTTTGGATACATGTATATTAGTTCATGTCATATATCCTATATGATGATTTTAAATTTGATCTATACATATATTATAGATTAAATTATTTAATCTATGTATGTTCCACTATAAATTTTTAAAAATACATACACAAAATCCACCATGCTTTTCTGCAAATGGTATCAGAGCGAAGGTTCATTATAACATGAACATATATGCATGTAGAGTTGAAATCTAAATTTAGCAATGCATGAAATATGTTATGATTTGATTTTTGATATGATCTAATATAAAATTAGATCTAATATAATTTAAATTAGATCAAAATTTTTTTGTATATATGATATGTGAATTAGATTAGATGTTCTAAGTAACAAAGTACTCAGATTGGGTAATCACCAGGCCATCCAGTTATAAGAGCAAATAAGGTTATATAATCCTCTCTTTCCATTCAATGGGGTACTCTTTATGGCATGTAGGGGTGCCACTGTGAGATCCCATGAAAAAGAATGCGAAAGAAAAAACTTACTTTTCTGTAAAATTTTAGATGTTGAAACCTTAGAATTTGTTGTATGTGATACAAAGCATGAATTGTATAAAAAGTAAAATATCTAATCTATATGATTAAAATTATTTTAATTATAAAAATAAAATTTAAAATCATAAAATATTTAGATATGATCTAAAGTTTGTTATGATTGATTTTATTTCAGTTTATGTGAGAATTTTCAGATCTGAAACTATGTGATACATATTGGCATGCCAACTAAGTCGACTGAGTTTGAACTGAGTCAACCTAGTTTCCTATTTTTTATTGATTCAATGTTGACTGATCCGACCTAGTTGTCTCAGGCTAAATAGTAATGGTTACTGTTCATGATCAGTTAGTCGATTAAGTATCAGACTTAGTTGATGAAGGAAAATTTGCCTTTTTTCTTTGTAGGATCTTCCAGATTTCATCAAATCTGGGGTGGAATAATTTAAAAAAAAAATTATTCTATATTTATTTCAGATTTGAGTCTCTAGATCTAATCTTCATATCTAATATTAAGTCTAAATTAAATCTAAAAGGGATGAGAAAATAAGTAATACCTCAAGGGTAATCTGATTACCCTATAGATGATCTCTGCACAGCCCGAGGTTCTGATGCAGCCATGCAAGCACCTGGTCTCTACCAGTATCCACTCAGGTAGGACCTAGAATGTCTTCTCCTCATAAATCTATGCTCCAAAAATTAGATCTCTATCTGATTTGGAAGTACTTCAGAACTCCTTTTGAAGTTGGAGTAGCAGCCTGTCGAAGATATCCTGTAGCCTTCTGTTCCAGGCATCACCATGCCTTTTTCTTGCACGAGATGAATGTCCAACTCCTTGGACTTGAAGAGGGGAGATAGGAGATCAGGGAGGACATGTAGAAGAGGAAAGAATTCTCATTTTGGCTGGGTATTGAGCAAAAACTTTTTAAACCCTAGGTGCAGACAGGGATTTTATAGACCCTGTATTCTGCGCAGTGCCACATCATTCGACCAATCAAAAAAATCTAATAAATTCTGGAAAAAATTTGATTGGTGGAGTGATGTCATCTGATCACATCAGATAAAAACCCCCACCCTCTCTCCTATGTTGGTGCCAACTTTGGATAAGCACAAGCAAGGTGGCGCCAAAGAGTCCATGTTAATCAGGACTCTTTCATCCTTATCCATTTGGGGCACCCACTTTAATCCAATTGGGCTCACACCATAATCTGATTATGGCACCCAATTCAATATGGTTTTGACATATGGATACTCCACAAAAATCCTCCAATGAGCACTCTTCAGTTTAAGACCCATATATCAACATTTGACAGATGTCCTAAAATGAAATTGGCAGGTAACAGGAATTAGCAGGTGCTTGTCTTAAATTCATCACATGAATTAAGACAAACTTTTTTTGAGTAGGACAAGCTTCATTTAGACTGAGAGAAACCTTCTCAAGGTTCTCTGTGTTAGATGTGTGCCTTAGATGCTAGATCGACTGACACATTCCTGTACAGATCTAAGGGTAAATTTGTAATTTTGACTATAAATGAATAAAAGGGTTATTCTTCTATCACATTATGTACATTATGTCTGTGATACATCCTTTGAGTTAGTAGGAATGTTAATTCATATTTTCAAGAGTTAAAAATTTAAGATATGAATTTACATAACTAACTCATAAACGGCTCCTGACCATAGGATCATCACGAGGATGGTGATCGATTCGGAAGGTTGGTGTACGATCATTTTTTTAGGGTAGATGTATCTTGAGTCTATGGTGTGGAGACACCGAAGTGAGAGTATAGGTATTCGGTGAGAACGAGAGTACTAAACGTGACCATATCGAGCAGTCATAAGGAAGTCTACCTTCTTGTCGATGACTAGCTCGATGCTGCAGTTGTGTGTCTAGTTCTTTGACCTGAGGTGCATCGACAGTTCATCTTGAGTGTGTTATAGTTTGACTACACCATAACGCGATCTCCTAGCCATTCAGAACCCTGAGGTGTATGTTGGCTGTAGCATATTCACTGTAGGAACTAGGTCGCACCAAAATGGGATCTATCAACCTCGGTAGATGAGAGGAGTAGTCCTATGATGATCGAAAAATTGAGTCCTTAAGCCCATGGCCATGGTAGAGTGAAATAATGAAAAAGAAGTTTTCCATTGGGGTTTCACATTAGACTCAGATCGATCGATTGATTCATATGACTGATGTTGGGTTTGACGAGTTCACCTTAACCCTAATTCAGTCGGGACTCATGATAGAGGAACTCAATCACACAGGTAGCTGCATCGAGAGATTCATCTTCAGTTCTGATGGGTTGCCACCACATACTGCTAGGTGTCACTGGTAGATTTTGAAAGCAATTAGAATGATATTGATGATCGATCACTCTAATTGTCTGAATCAGAAGAGTTCTGGTCCATCGAAAGGAGTTTCGATGATGTCGATGATAAGATCACGACATATCTCATTACCATACAGAATTGAACCTAACTGGATCACACAAATAAGGGTTAGGATCTGCATGTCATCAATTGGGCTAACCCAATTGATTTGGATAAGATCCAATTAGGTTCAAGAAAATCGTGCTAGCACACGATTGAGCCTAATTTTTTCCTCATGTAATCTTTTCTATCTCTACTGAGCCAAATATGATTTGACTCATCCAGAGAACCTTGAGAAGATTTTTTTCAGTCTAAATGAAGCCTGTCCAGCTCAGAAAAGGCTTGTCTTAATTCATGAGATGAATTTAAGACAACACCTGCTAATTCCTAGCACCTGCCAATTTTATTTTAGGACATCTGTCAAAAGTTGACATATGGGTCTTAAACTGAAGAGGGCGCATTGGAGGATTTTTGTAGAGTATCCATAAGCCAAGCCACATCAAATTGGGTACCATAATCAGATTATGGTGTGAGTCCAATTGGATTAAAGTGGGCGCCCCAAGTGGATAAGGATCAGAGAGTCTTGATCAATTTAAACTCTTGGGCGCCACCTCTATTTGTGCTTATCCAATGTTGGTTCCATCTTTTGGAGATAAGGTGGGGTTCTTATCTAATATGATCAGATGACATCACTCTACCAATCAAAATTTTTCCAAAATTTATTAGAATTTTTTGATTGGTTGAATGATGTGGCACTGCACAGCATACAGGGTCTATATAAACCCTGTTGTGCCTAGGGTTTCAAGGTAGAAGTTATTTTATGTACAAAACCCAATAGCTTCTGCCCCCTCTCCTATTCTATACATCCTTTTTACTCTCCTTCCTCCCCTCTTCACATCCAAAGAGTTGGACGTCCATCTGACAAAGATCCAAGGCATGGTGATGCCTGGAACAGAAGGCTGCAGGACTTCTTCGATAGGTTGCTGCTCCAACTTCAGGAAGACTTTTGAAGATCTTCCTAATCAGATTTAGATCTGATTTTTGAAGCATAGATTTGTGAGGAGAAGATATTCTATCTCCTACCTAAGTAGATACTGGTAGAGGTCAGGCACTTGCATGGCTACATCAGAATCTCAGGCTGTGCAGAGATCATCTACAAGGTAATCAGATTATCCTTGAGGTATTACTTATTTTTTCATCTCTTTTAAATTTATTTTAGACTTAATATTAGATATAAAGATTAGATCTAGAGACCTAGATCTAAAATATATATAGAATAATTTTTTTTTTTAAATTATTCCACCCCAGATTTGATGAAATTTGGAAGATCCTACGAGGAAAAGCAATTTTTCTCCTTCAACTGGTATCAGAACCAAATTATTGGCTCTATTTCAGATCTAATTTAGATCTGATTTTAATTTTTATTTATTTGATATTAAAAATTTTAGATGTCACATCAGATGTGATAGGATCTAAAATTAAAATATTTAAAATTAAATCTAAGAAGATCTAACATGCATGAGATGCATGACTAGACTAGGATTAGTTGAATCCATGAATAGTCTTAAGTTTTATATTTTAATGAGATTAAAATATAAATTAAATCTAATTTATTCTCTATTTTTTTGATATTATAATTATTATAATCAGATCAAAAAATAAAAAATAAAATTTTAATTATTTCATAAAATTGATATGTTGCATGCCTAGACTAGTTGTAGAATTGTTCTAGTAACTTGTCTAGAATAATTTTTATTTTAAATAATTTAATTTAAATTCTATTTTTTAGATATTACATATGATGTATCAGATCTAAAGCATATTAATTAGATCAATTCTTGATACATGAGATATATGCAAAGCATGTATTAGTTAGATCTTAAATTGTATATGAGATATGTAAATTTAGATCTAACTAGTTTTGTAGTTAAATTTATATTTCTAATTAAGGTATTCCTAATGGCCGTCCGATCATAAAAATAAAGTAAAATTTTAAAACCCTCTCTTTCCATTCAATGGGGTGTTCATATGATGTGTAGGGGTGCCGCGCGTTCACCTTAATCAGAAATTAAAACTTACTTTTCTGCAAAATCCTAGATCCTGAAACCCTAGGATTTATTTTATATATTTTATTTATGAACCCAAAATTAATTAATAAATTAAACTTATAAAATTAAGTTAGGTCTAAAATTGAGAATTTCAGATCTAAGATATTTTCATAAAATTGGGTTCGGGCTTGGGTAGCTCAATTAGGTCTAGCGGTTGATCAAATCGAATCAAGAGTTGGTTAGGTGGGATCATGAAAGCTAATAATTGACCAGCCTAATAGGATTAAGTCTGGATCAAGGTTGAATCACATTTAGATATGACTCGATCAAGTTAAGACCTAATTTGGCTCAGAGATTAGAGTCTGGATTGTAGGCTAACCTAATTAGTTCTGGTTCGATAATTTGGTGTCTAAGGTAAGTTGGGCAGATGCGATCGATTGATTTTTAATTGGGAGCTACTCGACTTGAATTTTAATTAATTTTTAATTAATTTATTTTTCATTTTGAACCTAAAACCATAGACGAAGCTGAAAAGACTATAATTGGATCAATGCAATGCAAGAAGAACTTAATCAATTTGAAAGAAATAATATATGAACTTTAGTATCAAGACCTATAAATTATCTAGTAATTGATACAAAATGGGTATATAGGAATAAATTGGATGAACATGGAAATGTATGAAGCGAAATTTGAGTGCAGGGGTAAAATGGTAATTTTAAAACTTTTTCAAAATTATTATTTTATAGTGGAAATAATTAATTAATCTAATTAATTAATATATATTTATCCTACACTAGGATCTAAATATGATATACAGCATGCATGAATTTAAATTTGAAATTCAAATTTGAATAGTAAATAATTTATTATTTTGTGTTCAGAACATAATACCTTTGTACGGGTAGTCGATCACCATAATTTGATCATCATCGGGAGAATCTGATCATTGTGATGTAGCCACATAGCATGTCTGGCCTCTGCGGTTCATCCACACGAGGATCCCGATCTGATCGGCTCCTCACAAGTGCTAGCTCGTTGTAGAGCCCTTTCAACGGCCGATGCTGATCGAACTCCTTCGATTGATGTCTGTTGATTCTTTGGATGCTCTAGATCATCAACAGACATGCTTGAGAAGATGTTGAAGATATCCTTAAAATTTGGTGGGCTCACGACACTCGTAGCTCACCTTCTCACTTCCTGAACCCCAGGCTGAAACCCCAGGGAACTCACTGGAAACCCTGCGCCCACTTGTTTTTTCTTTTCTTTCTTTTTCTCTTGGAAAGATATGGACTTCCTACTTATGCACAAGGCTTACTCATGCCCCACTCTTTTTCTCCAAAAAATTCTACGCACGTCCCACCTTTCTCCTCCTTTTAAAACAATGTCGAACGTGTCTTATCCGCATGATAGGATAAAGATAAGTGGTTGCACATTTGAATTCAAATCAAATTTGAATTCAAATGCAAAACCAACTCATCCCTATCCACTTGGGCATGAGAAGAGAAGGGGCATGAGTTAATTTGTGCATGGATAGTTTACACGAGAAACACTTTCTCATGTAAAATATGGGGCGCACAAGATAAGAGCATGGCACATGGATTAGTTGGTTGCTCATTCAAATTCAAACTTTCTTTTGAATTTGAATGGCCAACCAACTTATTTTTATCCAGATAATTGGAGCACAAGGGTGGGCATGGGATGCCTTTTGCATGGAGAAAATTCATGAGAAGTTACTTCTCGTGAATTCAAATATGCACAGAAGAAGTGAGATAGCGTAGGGAGAAAGGTCAAGGTGGTTTGAACTTAATTGAGCCAACCTAATCTAAATAGGTTAAGCACAATTAGACTAAATTAAACCTAACTTAATTAGGCTTAATTAAACTCAATAAAATCCTAATAAAATCAAAAATTGATTAAGCCCAACCCCTGATCAAATCAGGGATTAAACCATCTCGATGATTAGGTCAACTCTTAACCTAATTGGGTCAAACCCAACTGAATCCAATTCAATTGGACTTGATCCAAAAATAATTACACAATCAAATTGAGTTAATTAGTGATCAAATCACTAATTAAACCTCTCATAAATATTGAGTCTAAATCTGATAGGCAATCGGATATCAAAGTCCATCAATTTGAAACCTTGATCGTAGAGTCCCAAACCAGTGGGACTCTTGACCCCGGTACCCAAAATGTGTGGGATTTATGATCAGAGAATCCTGATTCTCGATCACAGAGTTCCAGACATGTAAGACTCATAGTCCATAAATATTAGGACTCTTCATCAGCCATCAGATCAGATAGGGACCTCTAATGTGTGTGATCCCGTAGGTTCGAACCTAAGCCGGTAGCACAGGAACTAATTTCTGTACTAATCGAAGTGACCATCTAGCAATGATACCCGACATCCGGATAGGTCGAATAGTCACAATCATAACACTCAGAACCTATGTGAATATAGTTTCTGTATAATTCATCCCTTTTGACCCCTATGTTTAGGATGACTCAGGATTAAACTGTCAACCCTGATTAGATCATCTGAGTCGTGCTCAACTCAATCAGTCCTGTGACTCCTCACTAGGACTATCCTGGCAAAGGTTTTACTAAATTGAAACATGACTGTACACAGCTTCTGAACTAGAGTGGTCAATCCCATCTTGACACATGCACCGACAAGTCAAGTACTTGACTACACCCAGCAGCCTTCCATCACTGAATTAGAAATTCTGGTAGTCCAGTGCCTAAGTGCAGTGAGTTGCTTACAAGTCACCATGACGGTCTCAGGTCGGAGGGATATTTATACCCATATCCCATTGGAGCAAATCTTGACAGCAGAGATAGCTTTGGAGTCGGTCATGTTCAGTGCAGATGTACCCTTACATCTCACCTGTATGCCATACCAGTATCTCCACACTCCTTGGTTAAGAGGACAACCAATCTATATGGCACACAACGACCTATGCTCGATAAACATTGTTGTTCTTGGTAACAACGTATCATTTGGTCGCAAACAGGTTTAAGGACTAAACGACAAATCCTCCTTTGTCGAGTCTAAATAGTCCTAAGGACTTCACCACAACACAGGAGTTCATTAGAAGATGATAATTTATGATGAAAAATATCAAAATAATTTTTATTTATTTATAATTTATGTACTAATACAACAAAGAGCACAACCGTCAACAGGCTGACGATTGTCTTTGGGATACTATTCCCAACAATCTCCCACTTGGCCTAAAGCCAATCGGTGCAGTATCTAATACCCATCTTCGACTTGAAGTCGTCGAACTCCTTCACCGCAATGGCTTTAGTGAATGGGTCGGTCAGGTTCTCCTTTTCATTGATCTTCTGAAGGTCGACGTCACCTCGATCTATGATTTTTTGGATGAGATGGTAGCGACGCAGAATATGCTTCATCCGCTGGTGTGCCTTCGGTTCCTTCGCCTGAGCAATGGCTGCAGAGCTGTCACAGTAAAGCAGAACTGGACCAACAAGGGATGGTGCTACTTCGAGCTCGATGATGAATTTCCTCAGCCACACCGCTTCTTTGGCAGCATCTGATGCAGCGACATACTCCGCCTCGCAAACTGAATCAGCCACTGTGTGCTGCTTGGAACTCTTCCAGCAGACAGCCCCACCATTAAGGGTAAAAATAAATCCCGACACACTCTTGCTGTCATCGTGATCAGACTGGAAACTAGAGTCTGTAAACCCTATAAGTCTCAAGTCCGATTCACCATAAACAAGCCACTGGTCCTTAGTATTTCTTAAATACTTCAGGATGGTTTTAACAACCTTCCTGTGATTCTCTCCTGGATCAGATTGGTATCTACTCACTACTCCTAGTGAGTACGCCATATCTGATCGTGTACATGTCATGGCATACATGATAGATCCCACTGTCAAAGCATATGGAATTCTACCTATACGCTCTCTCTCTTGAGGTGTTGTCGGACAATCCCTCTTTGAGAGAGAAATTCCATGGCCTATCGGAAGATAGCCTTTCTTAAAATTCTCCATGCTGAACCTTTTCAGCATAGTATCAATGTACATGGACTGAGATAAGCCAAGCAACCTTTTAGATCTATCCCTATAGATCCTCATCTCTAGGATGTAGGAAGCTTCTCCCAGATTCTTCATGGAGAACTGTGATGACAGCCAAATCTTTATTCCCTGTAATGCAGGGACATCATTTCCGATTAAGAGAATGTCATCCACATACAATACAAGAAATACCACTACTGGATCATTAGCCCACTTATAAATGCAGGACTCTTCTCCATTCTTAACGAAGCCATACGTCTTGATCGTCCTATCAAAATGTATGTTCCAACTCCGGGATGCCTGTTTAAGTCCATAAATGGACCTCTGTAGCCTGCACACCTTAGACTCATCTGTGGATGTGAATCCTTCAGGTTGTATCATATACACCTCTTCGTCCAACTCTCCATTTAAGAAAGCTATCTTCACATCCATCTACTAGATTTCATAGTCCAGATGGGCAGCTATCGCAAGCATAATCCGAATAGATTTGAGCATTGCCACAGGAGAAAATGTCTCATCATAGTCTATACCATAACATTGACGATATCCCTTGGCAACCAGATGGGCTTTATAGGTTTCCACCTTTCCGTCTGTGCCCCTCTTCCTCTTGAAGACCCACTTACACCCTATGGGTTTTACTCCTTCAGGTGGATCAACCAATGTCCATACATCATTGACCTTCATGGACTCCATTTCGGATTTCATGGCCTCTAGCCATTTCTCAGAGTCAGGTCTCTGTATTGCATCTATGTAAGTGATCGGATCCTCATCATTTTCATCAAGTTCGATAGGATCGCCGTTCTGGACCAAGAAATCATAGTATCTGTTTGGTTGACATGGTACTCTACCAGATCGCCTTAAGGGTGCAGGAAAAATGGGCTTCGGATCTGATCTAATCAAATTTGATTGAGGTTCAGCTACTTGTATCGGTTTTTTCACCTGCCGAACTTCCTCAAGTTCGATCTTAGAGGCAACAGTCCCTTCACCAAGGAACTTCTTTTCTAAAAAGATTGCCTTAAGGCTGACAAACACCTTTTGCTCATCAGCTAGGTAGAAATAATATCCTTTGGTCTCTTTTGGGTACCCTATGAAATTACACTTGTCAGACCTAGGTCCAAGCTTGTCCGTAATTAAATATTTAACATAAGCCAGACACCCCCAAACCCTAAGGTGTGAGAGTACTGGCTTACGTCCTATCCATAACTCATATGGCATTTTGGTTACAGACTTACTCGGAACCCTATTTAGGAGGTAACAAGCCGATTCGAGCGCATATCCCCAGAAAGAGATCGGCAAACCAGCAAACCCCATCATGGATCGGACTATGTCTAACAAGATCCGATTCCTCCTTTCAGACACACCATTATGCTGTGGTGTTCCAGGAGGAGTCTACTGAGAGAGAATCCCATTCTTCCCTAAATATATCAAAAACTCATTGGAAAGGTATTCACCTCTTCGATCAGATCGAAGAGTTTTAATACACTTTTCAGTTTGTTTTTCTACCTCATTTCAGAATAGTTTGAACATTTCAAATGACTCCGACTTATGCTTCATTAAATAGATATACCTATACCTCGATAGGTCATCTGTGAAGGTCATGAAGTAGAAATATCCATCTCTTACACTTGAGCTCATAGGTCCACATACATCAGAATGTACCAGACCCAAGAGTTCACTGGCTCGCTCACCTTTTCCAGTAAAAGGTGACTTGGTCATCTTCCCAAGAAGACAGAACTCACAGATTGGAAGTGATTCACAATCACCAACTTTAAGAATTCCTTCTTGAGCCAACCTATTTATCCTATTCTTATTGATATGACCTAGCTTACAGTGCCAAAGGTAGACTTCTGACACATTATCTATTCTAGGATGTTTACCGAAGGTTTAAACCACATTAACAGGCTGCGACAGTAAGTAAATTTTATTATCTAGTTGTCCAACAAACATTGTAACACCATTCAAAATGATATTGCAAACGTTTCTTTTTATTAAAAATTGATAACCGTACATAGCCAAAAGACCTACAAAAATAATATTTAATAAAAAGCTTGGACAATAGTAACATTCACTCAGAATTACATCACGAGAATTGATTACAAGGTTCATGATTCTTAAAGCTAGAACTGAAACTTTGCTTCCATCTCCAACGTTCAGGAAGCTCTCGCCATCATCAAATCTCCTACTGACCTGCAGACCCTACATCGAATTGCAAATATGATAAGGGCTTCCGGTATCCAATACCCAGGCAGTAGTATTACAAATGAAAAAGTTGCAATGTGTTATCATATAATTACCTTGCTTCTTCTTCGGCCTATTTGGATCCAGGGAGGCAATGTATAGAGGACAGTTCCTCTTCCAGTGCCCTTGCTTCTTGCAAAAGAAGCACTCCGCCTGGCTTTGGTCGGGCTTGCGCTTCTTGGTCTGACCCTGTGCAGACATCCCAGCATGCGGCTGCACCTTCTTATTCTTCTTCTTCTTGTTCTTCTTCCCTTTCTTAAAGGGTCGATGACCAAAAGAAGACCCTCCCATAACATTCACCGACTCCTTATGGAGCTGGTGGTCCTTCTCAAAGTTCTGCAGCAACCCCAACAAGTCGTGGTAGTTCACTACAGGCTTTGTCATTCGAAAATGAGTAAGGAAGGGGAGGAAGGACTTGGGCAAAGAATTAAGGATCGCATCCTTATCGAGCTGCTCGTACAGGGGAAAGCCCAGTTTACTTAGGCGCTCAATCATTTCGATCATGTATAGTACATGATCGATGACTGAGGCCCCATCCCTCATCCGAGCATTGAAAATGGCATAACTAGTTTTATGCCTTTCAACGTCATCAGGCATGCCAAAGGAGTCATTCAACATTTGAAGCATCTCCTGTGACTGGGCATTCTCAAACCTACGGCTGAACTCATCATTCATTGCCGCTAGCATTATGCACCGAATGGTGGTGCAGTCATTGAGCCACTTCTGGTAGGTGTCTCAGACCGTGCCTCTAGCATTCGGAGCTGGCTCCTCTGGTGCCGGATCCATTACTACATAAAGGATCCGTTCATGCTCAAGGATGATTTTTAATTTTCGATACCAGCTATCGAAATTAGGTCCCATGAGCTTGTCATTATCTAATAATGACTGGAGTGATAGGGTAGTGGCCATAGCTGCATAAAGGAAAACCAGACCTCTATTAGTACATAAATTATTAATACTAAAGATTTGGACTTTAGTCTAAAGTTTCTCCCAATATTTTTATGAACTGGTAGCCTCAACCTCCAATTTGGGGTATTACTTTAATTCTTTAGTGGGTACTAGAATCCACACAGACTACATACGAGCCCAACTTTGGTTGGTCAACCCATGTGCATCTATGGGTAGGTTCATAACTAGTTGTTTCTCTAAACAACTTCTAGTAATTGATTTTGCCCCAGAACCTAATCAGTAGGCTTTGGCCTCCACTGAAAAGATCTGGTTAGGTCCAACCATTAACATGACTTGATTTGGTGAATCGGACCAATAAATGATCAGGCCCGACTTTGGCCGGCCAACCTGACCAACATCAGAAAGACTCAAACCAAATTATCATATTATGAATGATAATTCCATTAGTCAGTAAGCACCAGGCCTTTGGGCCTCCAGTGATTATTAAACTAATGGACTCATTATCACTCAATGGGAGGCTATGACTTAGTTATCACTATAACTTAAATCATTTTAAGGACCTAATAATTTTTGAAGATTTTATTAAAGGATAGAAAAGAAGAAATTAACCAGCCAATTTCAATCCTCCCACTGACTTCATCAAGTCAGATTAAAAAGGATTTAATTAAAGTCGGCATTAGGAGCACCTAAATCAGTCACACTGATTTACCTAATGACATGGGTGAGTCCTAATCACCAAGTGATCTAATTAAAATCTAACTCATCAGGTTGGCCAGGTAAGTGAGATCAGTGGTGGGGATATGCCATTAACTTGTCAGAGATCGAATCAATGCGAGTAGCTCCCACTTAAGAACCACTGGTCAAACTACCGAACTTACCTTAGACACCAACCGGTTCATTAGTTTTAATTTGATCAACTTAGTAAATAAGGTTCCACCGCATAGCCATGAATTAAGTCCATCTTGGTCTAGTTAAAGACATGGACCCATTCAACTACAACTATTGGAGTTGAGTCTAGAGTGTCCTTGACCTAATCTAATTCAACTTTTGATTAGATTTGATCAATTACTCTAATTTAGTCTATTTCTTTAAGCTAACCTTAGGTCTAACCCAATTATGGACCTAATCCATCTAACCTATTGACCCACAAGTTTATGCAATTGTCTTAGGTCTTAATTCACAATTCTAGACCAACTTTACAACATTTAATTCTTTTAATTAAGTATTTGGGCTGATGGGTCAGGGTTTGGCTTTTCGAAAATAATTTTCAAATTTGAAAGGTTTTATTTTCTGTTCACCAAATATGTTGACTCATTTCACAAATAGATCAGCACATTTCATAAATAGCAATCCTATTGCTAATTATATAATAGAAAATAACTCAATCAAAATAAATCATGAATATTCCTTTAGATCTAATCTAACATATTCATGATAAATTTTACAATTGAATCTTTACAATTAAGTCCTTTCGCTGCTTCATCTGCATGGGATATAATTACAGCGGCACCTCTACCACCATAGGAGACCCCATCGAATGGGAGGAGAGGGCCTTTAAACCCTACTTTTCTCCTATGATCGGACGGCCATGGCAACCAACCCAATTCGATTACTTGCTACTTGGATCAAGTATATCTAAATATACCAATTTCAAAATTTAAATTTCAAATTTCAAATTTTAAATTTTGAATTTTAAATTTCAAACAAATTTCAAATTTCAAATTTTAAATTTTTGAATTTTAAATTTTGAATTTTAAATTTTGAATTTCAAATTTGAAATTTCAATCAAATTTTAAATTTTAAATTTTTGAATTTTGAATTTCGAATTTCAAATTTCAAAATTCAAAATTCAAATTTTGAATTTCAAATGTTTGAATTTTGAATTTCGAACAACTTTCAAAATTCAAATTTTAAATTTTTAATTTCAAATTTCAAATTTAAACTTTTAGATTACAACTTAATCTACGCATTCAAATTCATATATCATATCTTAGAACCCGCTCTGATACCATTTGAAGCGAAATTTGAGTGCAGGTGTAAAATGGTAATTTTAAAACTTTTTTAAAATTACTATTTTATAATGAAAATAATTAATTAATCTAATTAATTAATATATATTTATCCTACACAAGAATCTAAATATGATATACAGCATGCATAGATTTAAATTTGAAATTCAAATTTGAACAGTAAATAATTTACTGTTCTGTGTTCAGAACACAATACCTTTGTGCGGGTAGTCGATCACTGTAATTTGATCACCGTCGGAAGAGTCTGATCATCACGATGTAGCCACACAACACGTCTGGCCTCTATGGATCATCCACATGAGGCTCCCGATCTGATCGGCTCCTCACGAGTGCTAGCTCGTTGTAGAGTCCTTTCAACGGCCAATGCTGATCGAACTCCTTCGATCGATGTCTGTCGATTTTTTAGATACTCTGAGTGATCAACAGACATGCTTGAGAGGATATTGAAGATCTTTCTAAAATTTGGTGGGCTCATGACACTCGTAGCTCACCTTCTCACTTCTTGAACCCCAAGCTGAAACCCTAGGGAACTCACTGGAAACCCTGCGCCCACTTGTTTTTTCTTTTCTTTCTTTTTCTCTCGAAAGGATATGGACTTTCTACTTGTACACAAGGCTTTCTCATGCCCCACTCTTTTTCTCCAAAAAATTCTATGCACGTCCCACCTTTCTCCTCCTTTTAAAACAACATCGAACGTGTCTTATCCGCGTGAGAGGATAAAGATAAGTGGTTGCACATTTGAATTCAAATGCAAAACCAACTCATCCCTATCCACTTGGGCATGAGAAGAGAAGGGGCATGAGTTAATTTGTGCATGAAGAGTTTACACGAGAAACACTTTCTCATGTAAAATATGGGGCGCACAAGATAAGAGCATCGTGCATGGATTAGTTGGTTGCTCATTCAAATTCAAACTTTCTTTTGAATTTGAATGGCCAACCAACTTATTTTTATCTAGATAATTGGCACACAATGGTGGGCATGGGATGCCTTCTATGTGGATAAAATTCATGAGAAGTTGCTTCTCATGAATTCAAATATGCATAGAAGAAGTGAGGTGGCACAGGGAGAAAGGTCAAGGTGGTTTGAACCTAACTGAGCCAACCTAATCTAAATAGGTTAAGCACAATTAGACTAAATTAAACCCAACTTAATTAGGCATAATTAGACTCAATAAAATTTTAATCAAATAAAAAATTGATTAATCTCAACCCCTGATCAAATCAGGGATCAAACCATCTCGACGATTAGGTCAACTCTTAACCTAATCGGGTCAAACCCAACTGAATCCAATTCAATTAGACTTGATCCAAAAATAATTACTCAATCAAATTGAGTTAATTAGTAATTAAATCACTAATTAAACCTCTCATAAATATTGAGTTCAAATCTGATAGGCAATCGGGTATCAAAGTCCATCAATATGAAACCTTGATCGTAGAGTCCCAAACCAGTGGGACTCTTGACCCCGATACCCAAAATGTGTGGGACTTATGATCAGAGAATCCTGATTCTTGATCATAGAGTCTCAGACATGTAAGACTCATAGTCCATAAATATTAGGACTCTTCATCAGCCATCAGATCAGATAGGAACCTCTAATGTGTGTGACCCCACAGGTTCGAACCTAAGTCGGTAGCACAGGAACCAATTCCTGTACTAATCGAAGTGACCATCTAGCAGTGGTATCCAATGTCTGGATAGGTCTAATAGTCACAATCGCAACACTCAGAACCTACGTGAATATGGTTACTGTATAATTCATCCCTTTTGACTCCTGTGTTTAGGACGACTCAGGGTTAAACTGTCAACCCTGATTAGATCATCCGAGTCGTGCTCAACTCAATCAGTCCTGTGACTCCTCACTAGGACTACGCTGGCCAAGATTTTGCTAAATTAAAACATGACTGTACACAGCTCCTGAACTGGAGTGGTCAATTCCATCTTGACACACGCACCGATAAGTCAAGTACTTGACTACACCCAGCAGCCTTCCGTCACTGAATTAAAAATTCAGGTAGTCCAATGCCTAAGTGCAGTGAGTTGCTTGCAAGTCACTGTGGCGGTCTCAGGTTGGAGGGATATTTATATCCATATCCCATCAGAGCAAATCTTGATAGTAGAGATAGCTCCAGAGTCGGTCACGTTCAGTGCAGATGTACCCTTACATCTCACCTGTATGCCATACCAGTGTCTCCACAATCCTTGGTTAAGAGGACAACCAACCTATATGGCACACAATGATCTATGCTCGATAAACATTATTGTCCTTGGTAACAACGTATCATTTGATCGCAAACAGGTTTAAGGACTAAACGATAAATGCTTTTTTGTCGAGTCTAAATAGTCCTAAGGACTTCACCACAACACAGGAGTTCATTAGAAGATGATAATTTATGATGAAAAATATCAAAATAATTTTTATTTATTTATAATTTATGTACTAATACAACAAAGAGCACAACTATCAACAGGCTGACGATTGACTTTGGGACACTATTCCCAATAATGTAATTAGGAATAAAGCTAGATTGGTTGCAAAGGATTATAATCAAGAAGAGAGAATTGATTTTGATGAGACTTTTGTGCTTGTTACTAGATTAGAAGTAATTAGACTTTTACTTACATATGCATACTTTATGAATTTTAAATTATTCCAAATGGATGTCAAAAGTACTTTTCTAAATGGTTATATTGCTGAAGAAGTATATGTGGAACAACCTCCTAATTTTGAAAATCATACTTTTTCTAATCATATTTTCAAATTAAACAAAGCTTTATATGGTTTAAAACAAGCACCTAGAGCTTGGTATGAAAGGTTAAGTAAATTCTTGCTTAATAATGGTTTTTTAAGAGAAAATATAGATACAATCCTTTTCATTAAAAGAAATCATGATGATATCTTATGTGTACAAATATATGTTGATGATATTATATTTAAGTCTACTAATAAAATTTTTTGTCAAGATTTTGCTAAGCTTATGTAGAGGGAGTTCGAGATGAGCATGATGGGAGAACTTACATTCTTCCTCGAACTCCAAATCAAACAAATAAAGGGAGAGATCTCCATCACCCAAAGCAAGTACATAAGAGAACTACTCAAAAGATTTGGAATGAAGAGTTCCAACGTAATTGGTACACCCATGAGCCCATCATATAAGCTTGACAAGGATGAAGGAGATAAAAATATAGACTCAAAACTTTATAGAGGTCTGATTGGTTTTTTATTGTATTTAACTGCTAGTAGACCAGATATTATATTTAGTGTTTGTCTATGTACTCACTTTCAATCAAATCCAAAAGAATCATACTTAAATATAGTTAAAAAAAAATTTAAATATTTAAAAGGTACATAAACTCTAGGATTATGGTATTCTAAGAACTCATCAATTGACTTAATAGGATATTCAGATGCTGATTTTACTGGATGTAAATTAGATAGAAAAAGTACTAGTGGAACTTGCCAATTTTTTGGAGTTAACTTAATCTCTTGGTTTAGCAAGAAATAAAATTCAGTGGCACTGTCTACGGTCGAGGTCGAATACATTGCAGCCAGAAGTTGCTGTGCTCAAATTTTGTGGATTAAGCAATAACTTGAGGACTTTGTCATCAAACTCAATAAAACTTCTATAAGATGTGATAACACTAGTACTATTAATCTAACTAAAAATCTAATTCAGCACTCTAGATCAAAACATATTGAAATCAGACATTATTTTATAAGAGAATATATCCAAAATAAAGATATAATTTTTAATTATGTATGTACTAAAAAAGAATTGGCTGATATCTTTACCAAGGTCTTAAGTGAAGATAGATTTTGTGAAATTAGGAGAGAATTAAGAATCTTTGATCTTTTCGCTTGAGTATCTTTCTGATTTCAAGTTTAATTTGTCAAAAATTCATTGAATTAATTTATTTTTGAGCTAAATTCATATCTCTCCTTTTTTAAAAGCTCAAAACTATCCTTCATATAATCAATCTCTCAAATAGAAATCCTTCCTTCAAGTTTCAAGCTTTTCTGAAATTTTTCCATCATCTTTTTTAATTTTTTCTTGCCATAAGTCGACCCCCAGGGTCGACCCTAGGGTAAACTTATAATTTTTTATTAAAACCTATCGGGCTCTGTTTTATAGGAATCTCTTCAATTGCAAAGAGCCAACACCTTTGCCATTCGTCTTCCCCATTCCACTGAACAAGATCATCTCCCTCTCCACTCTCATCTCAAAATCTCTCTTCCCACTAGATTTTTCTCTTTAAATCATCCCTTTAGGATTTAAATCTCTCTTCTCTTTCTTCTTCATTTGGATAGTTCGAGCTTGCCCTAGCTTCAAATCCTCATTTTCAAATCGACCATCTATCTCTCCAAAATCTTTGTTTTTCCTTAAAATCCCTTCCACTCTACCCCTCATCAAATCTCTCAGGTTATTTGCAAGTCTCTCCTATCCAAAATGAATCCCAAATCAAAGCTACCACAGAGAAGAAAATCTATTCGAGGGTTACAGGAAGATGTGTGCAGAAAAAGAATGACAGCCGAGCCCTCTTCTGCTCCAACTCCAGTTCTAGGTCTGACTCCAGCTTCTTCACAGTCCTCACTCAGCCCAAACAAGGTACCTCTCTCCAATCGAAAAGTGAAACCCAGGAAGAATATAGATTTTAAGATTTTTGAAAAAGAAGGATTCTCTATTGGATCAAAGATTAAAAATCAAGGATAAAAGTTTTACTGTTTATTAAAAGAAAATACTTATGTTGATTTGATCAGAGAATTCTATTTAAATTTGAGTTACTGCAATGGAACAGTAAAATCTTTGGTGAAAGGGATTAACATTGTTCTTGATCCATTACACTTGGGATAAATCTTACACTTGCCTTGTGAAGGCTATACTCATATGAAGCTCCCAATCAAAGAAGAAGGATTAAGTGCTATCTTAGGGAGGGCATTTACTGAAAACTTGAATAAATTAAAAGCAAAAATTCTTTCGATTGAGATGAGGCTTTTACATCACATGGTAACCAAACTGTTTGTCCCTAAGAGTGGTAGACATGACCTCTTATCTGGTAGGGACATATGCATCATATACCATGTGATCATCGAGACCCCCCTAAACCTTCCTACTCTGATGTTTGAGGCCATGAGAGAAACTCTAAATAGGTCTAAGGCTCACCTGCCTTATGGTATGGCACTCACCCTGATCTTTAGGAGGTTTAGAGTTTGTTTTGAGGGGGAGGCAGTCACCAAGTTATCACATTTTGACACCATCAACCGTCACACACTGCACTGCATGGGTTTCTCAAAGACTGATGGTGATGGGTCAAAGGGTGTTGAGGAGAGAGCAGAGAAGGAAGGACTGTCTTCACCTCCTCATGATCACAGGGCATCTTCTGATATTCAGTTCATGTCTGATCATGAGGTTGGTCTCTCAGAGTCAGTGAGGAGGCATGTTTCTGTACCATAGTTTAGGAGCAGAGTAGATTTTTCAGAGGTCAGACTTGCAGACGATCAGATTGAGTTGATATCCCAGCGTGTTGCTTCCATTTTATCTTAGCAGTTTGCCACCTCAGACTTTGCTCAGAGGATGACATCTCAGGCTATTTCTGACCAGACTTTGATCCCTCATATCTCCACTATCTTTCAGATACTTATAGCTCAGTCCGTACAACTTGAGGAGCTTGAGGGATGTGTTCTGAGACAGACGAGCAGAGTTCTAGATTTACAAAGGCAGGTATTAGCCTTAGCCCATCCCCAATCGCATGAGGACATCATGGAGGTCTCCCACCTATCTGCAGAGGCAGCTAGGCTTTGAGGCATTTTGTAGAATGGATTTGATTTTTTGAGGAGAGAGATCAGGGGATCTAGTGAGACTGTCTCTACTCAGATTGGTGCCTTGATGCAGTCCATGATGAGAGCTTTGGAACAATTGGATACCATCAGACTTTCTCTCCTAGCACAGTCCATAGCTTCTCAGGCTCTAGGATCTTCTCGCCCTTCTACTCATGTCGGTACTTCTACCTATGGCTGAGACAGACGAGGTCGAGGACGTGCCCGTGGCTTTGATCCTGAGTCTCCTCATCATATCTCTGACTCTTCTAATGCCTTTAGCTATGACATCTATTAGATCTAGCATAGTTAGTCTTTTATGTCTAGGTTCTAGCTTATGGTCTTTGTAATTGTTGGCTGATTGACTATTCATGATTTTTGTATAGCCTATGTACTTTGACTTGACTCATATGTATTGTGACACATATGCACATATGTCACATTTTGGATATATATGTATATATATATATATATATATATATATATATATATATATATATATATATATGCTTTTATCTTATATGAATGTCTTTGGATTGATTTTTTTATTATTATGAATGATCTCAATTGAAATATCTTAATTCTGTGATATGAAGAATGCCTCCTATATATGTGATGTAATATTATGAATGGTAATATCTTCTATATGAGCAAATTGAAATATCCTTTATGATTGTTATAGTGAGGGAGAGTCTCTTTCATTTTTTTTTAAAAATAAGAATAATGATTTTAATTGATGTTGTCAAAAAGAGAGAGTAGAGAAATAAAATCGAGCAATAAGTAAAATTATCTAAAATCGAGTAATAAGCAAAATTGTCAAAACAAATTTGTCAAAAGAAAATAATCTTATAAGCTATTTTAAAACTAATCTTTAAACTACTCATGATGCTTACTATTTAAATAATTGGCTATAATATTTAAGTGATGCATCTTCATAAATTTAAAATTTTTAATCAATGCTTTATATATGTTATATGTTATATTTTGCTTTTGCTCAAACATTTTGTCATCATCAAAAAGGGGGAGATTGTTGCTCCATGAATTGATTTTGATGATTACAACATATTTGAGGGGGTTACTAATGATTTTAGCTTGAAAAAAAGATTTATTGTATTTCAAAGGCAAAATCATAATTTTATCAAATTCTGATTCGAAAGTCTCCACAGCAAGAATAGAAGATTTGTGATCTATTTGAGGTAATTTCATACTTTTTGGATGGATATGTTGAGAGAAATTCAAGTTTAAAGAATTGGATCGATCCCCTGGGTCGACTCCTGTTAAAAGGGATTGAATGGCACACCATTTCTGGCTGGCACATCCAAAGGGGATCACCCCATGAGTCAACCTCTATTGCTGTGCAAGCCAAAGTTGCAGAACAGTCAGATTTTATTCTGTACCACAGAGGTCGACCTAATGAGTCAACCCCTGTGTAGAGGTCGACCCTATGAGTCGCCCCCTGCGATTGAAAATTTTTGTGACGGCTAGTTTTCAGCTCATTTTGGCTGTATTTAATATTTATTTAATGATCTTCAACGGCTCTATTTTTAGTCCAGATTTATCTCTAGCATCCATTGAATATATAAAGGCACTTGAAGAAGGAAAAAAATAAGAGATTCAAGCATTCATTTCAGTCCTAAGCAAAAAGATCTCTTCAAGCACAAGAAACTTTCAATTAAAGTTCACTAATCTCTCAAGAGCTCATTCAAGTCTTCAACTATCTTGATAGAAATTAGAAAAGCTTCTTTCGTATTGTGTAAAGTGTATTTAAAATTTTATTTGCTCATTAAAGGAGCTAAATTTATATTTTTATGTGATTAACTCACATACTCTATTTTATCTTGATTTTTAGTTTTGGAAGGGTTCCAAAACTTGAAAATGTTGGTCCGAACCTTGAATTGGATTATATTGATTGGCTTGTATCCGAAAAATAAGTGTTCTAGCTTGAGATAGCTAGAGTTAGAGGTACCGACATTGTATTCTTATTGAATATGGTTTAGTGGATTTGAATTTTCAAGTAGGAGCTTGGAGAGTGGATGTAGGTACAAGATTGGCATCGAACCACTTTAAATCTTAATTATTTGTGATGTGCTTACTTTCTCTCTTCTTAAATTTATTTACTTTCTTGCATTCTTGCATCTTATTGCTACACCTTGCTTAAATTACTCACTACATATAACTTGTTTAGTATTACT
Organism: Elaeis guineensis; assembly: GCF_000442705.2. Lineage (NCBI taxonomy): Eukaryota > Viridiplantae > Streptophyta > Magnoliopsida > Arecales > Arecaceae > Elaeis > Elaeis guineensis. Next base: position 14,363,618 of record NC_025999.2, on the reverse strand, counting down.
TAATCTTTGTGGTTCTAAATTAACTTTAAAATTTCAAAAATTCAATTTATCCTTCCTCTTGGGTTGCATAGCTGGGCAACAATATTTGTTGATCTACCCAAAGGGATAAAATCTATAGGGTGCAAATGGATCTTCAAAAAGAAAAGAGGAGCAGATAAAAAGATGGAGACCTATAAAGTTCGTCTAGTTATTAAGAGATATTGTCAATGTTATGGTATTGACTATGACAAGATATTCTCTCCTGTGGCAATGCTCAAGTCCATTCAAATTATGCTTGCTATAGCGGCACATCTAGATTATGAGATCTGATAAATGGATGTCAAAACTACTTTTCTTAATAGAAAGTTGGAAGAAGAGGTGTATATGATACAATCTGAAGAGTTCACATCCACAAATAAATCTAAAGTATGTAAGCTAAATAGATCCATTTATGGACTGAAGCAAGCCTCTCAAAGTTGGAACATGCATTTTAATAAGATGATCAAAATGTATAGTTTCATTAAGAATGGAGAAGATCCTTGCATCTATAAATGGGTTAATGGTCCTGTAGTCATCTTTCTTATATTGTATGTAGATGACATACTCTTAATGAAAAATAATATTTCTGCTTTACAGAGTATAAAGCTGTGGCTATCATCAAAGTTCTCCATAAAAGATTTGAGAAAAGCATCCTATACTTTAGGGATGAAGATCTCTAAAGATAGATTTAAAAGGTTGCTTGGATTATTCCAATCCACATACATCGATACCTTGCTGAAATGGTTGAGCATAAAAAATTTCAAGAAAGATTATCTACCAATAGGCCAAGAAATTACTCTCTCTAAAAAGTATTGTCCAACAATTCCTCAGGAGATAGAGCTATGAGTAGAATCCCATATAACTTGGTAGTTGGATCTATCATGTATGCTGCAACATGTACGAGGCCAGATGTCACCTACTCACTAGGGGTAGTGAGTAGATATCAGTCTGATCTAGGTGAGAACCATTGAAAAATCATGAAGATAATCCTTAAGTATTTGAAAAATACTAAGGACCAATGATTAACTATGGAGTACTGAATTTAAACTTATAGGATACACTGATTCTAGTTTTCAGTTAGATCATGATGATAGTAAAAATGTGTCTGGCTACATATTCACTTTATTTGATGGAGCAATCTGCTGGAAGAGTTTCAAGCAGCATACAATAGCTGATTCAATATATGAAGTGGAATACATTGTGACATCCAATACTACAAAGGAAGCTATTTGGTTGAAAAAGTTTATTTGTGAACTTGGAGTAGTTCTTTCAATTGAAGGTCCAGTTCTACTGCATTGTGACAACACTGGAGCCGTCGTTCAAGTCAAAGAACCCAAGTCCCATCAGAGAATCAAACATATTTTGTGATGCTTTCACCTAGTTTATGAGATCGTTGATCGGGGTGACGTTGAGTTGCTAAGATTTGATGGAAAGAAAAACCTAACCGACCCCTTCACTAAAGCTCTCAGGACTAAAGAGTTTAATGACCATAAGTGAAAGATGAGTATTAGACACAGTTCTGATTGGCTTTAGTCCAAGTGAGAGTTGTTGAAAAATATATCCTAAAGTCAATTATCTAATCTTTAGATGATTGAGCTCTTTGTAATTTATGTATGAATTATTAATAAATAAAAATTATTTTTGGCAAGTTCAATATAAAAGTGCATCTTCCTATGAACTCTTGTGTTATGATAAAGTCCTTACAACTATGATATAATCGATAAAGAAGGATTTATTAAATAGTTCTTAAACTAATTCACAATCAAATAATATGTTATTAAAAAAGATAATAATATTTATCAAGTATAGATCATCGTGTGTCATATGGGTTGGTTGTCCTCTTAATCAAGGAGTGTGGAGATAGTGGTATAGCATACAGGTGAGATATAGGAGTACATCTTACTGAATAGTGACTCATCTACGGAGTACTCTACTATCAAGAGTAGCTCATGAAGGATATGGGCATAAGTGTTCCTCTAACCTAAGATCATTATGGTGATTTGCAAGCAACTCACTATGCTTTTATGTCGGACTATTTATATTTTTAATACAGTGATAGAAGGCTACTGGGTACAGTCAAGTATTTACAAAGTTAGTGTGTGAGTCAAGATGGGATTGATCTCTCTGGATTATAGAAGTTAATATATCATTATATTTTAATTTAGTAAAATCTTAGTTAGGATAATCAATGTGATGGATTTGAAAGGTTGAAATACAATATGGATGACTATTCCAAGGTTGACAGTTAAATCTTAAGTCACCATGAGAATTAGGATCAAAAGGATAGATTATACGGTAACCATATGCCGAGATTCTTGAATATTGCTTTATAATTTTTTGACTTATCCAGACATCAGACATCTTTGCTAGATGGTTACTTCGATTAGTATGGGAAGGAGTTCCTATACAACCGGCTTAATGTTCGAACCTATAGAGTCATGCACAAAAGTCAAACAATGTAGGAAAGAATTGACCAGATATTTATGTATTCAATTTGAAAGTATGAAACTTGATTGAATATGTGGATTAACTTAATTGAGAATTAAGTTATGGATCATATGAAATTAAACACTAACTATATCTGGCTAGCACTACATATGAGGTGCGGGTTCAATTCCAGGGATGAAATTGACCGAATCAATGTTCCAAGCAATTATAAGAGATTGGATCAAGTCTTAATTACTTTAGATCAGATCTAATTTAATTGGATCTGATTTTATTAAGACTTAATTGGGTTAATTATCCAAATTAGTCTGGGACAAAAATCCTAATTAGATTAGGATCAGCAGTCTTTTTAATTTTGATTCGAATCAGATTCGAATTTGATTCAAATTGAATCTAAATCTAAACCAAATCTGATTTGATCCACTTAGCCATATTTTTCTAATATTTTCTCACCATATGCGCCAACCAAGATGGGGAGGGGTCCCCTTTAGGCATGCGACATGAAGAGAGAGGCACAAGTTGGCACCTTTCCTACTTTGCTTAAGAATCCTTTGTTAGATGAGTGCCCTAGATGCCAGATTGGCTGACACATTCCTGTACAAATCTAAGGGCAAATTTATAATTTTGACTATAAATTAATAAATGAATTATTCTTCTATCACATTGTATACATTGTGTCTGTGATACATCTTTTGAGTTAGTAGGAATGTCAATTCATACTTTGAAGAGTTGAAAATTTAAGGCATGAATTTACATAACTAACTCATAAACAATTTCTGACCATAGGATCATCACGAGGATGGTGATCGATCTGGAAGGTTAGTGTACTATTGCTTCCTTAGGATAGATGTGTCTTGAGTCTACGGTGTGAAGACACCGAAGCGAGAGTACAGATATTCGTTGAGAACGAGAGTACTGAGCGTGACCACCTCAAGCAGTCATAAGGAAGTCTACCTTCTCGTCGATGACTAGCTCGATGCTGCAGCTGTGTGTCTAGTTCTTTGACGTGAGGTGCATCAACAGTTCACTTTGAGTGTGTTATAGTTTGACTACACCATAACTCGATCTCCTAGCCATTCAAAACCTGATATGTATGTTGGTTGTAGCATATTCATTGTAGGAACTAGGTCGCACCAAGATGGGATCTATCAACCTCGATAGATGAGAGGAGTAGTCCTATGGTGATCGAAAGATCGAGTCCTTAAGCCCATGGCCATGACAGAGTGAAATAATAGAAAAGAGTTTTTCATTAGGATTTCACATCGGACTCGGATCGATTGATTAACTCATATGACTGATGTTGGGTTTGACGAGTTCACCTTAACCCTAATTCAGTCGGGACTCATGATAGAGGAACTCAATCGCATAGGTGGCTGCACCGAGAGGTTCATCTTCAGTTCTGATGGATTACCACCATATACTGTTAGGTGTCACTGATGGATTTTAGGAGCAATTAGAATGATCTTGATGATCGATCATTCTAATTATCTGAATCAGAAGAGTTCTGATCCATCGAAAGGAGTTTCGATGATGTCGATGATGAGATCATGACATATCTCATTACTATACAGAATTAAATTTAACTGGGTCACACTAACAAGAGTTAGGATCTGGATGTCATCAATTGGGCTAGCCCAATTGATTTGGATTAGATCCAATTAGGTTCAAGGAAATCATGCTAGCACACGATTGAGCCTAACTTTCTCCTCGTGTAATCTTTTCTATCTCAACTGAGCCAAATATGATTTGGCTCACCCAGAGAATCTTGAGAAGATTTCTCTCAGTATAAATGAAGCTTGTCTAGCTCAAAAAAGTCTTGTCTTAATTCATGAGATGAATTTAAGACAACACCTACTAATTCCTGTAACCAACCATTTTCATTTTAGGACATCTGTCAAATGTTGACATATGGGTCTTAAACTGAAGGCCACTTGGCAAGAGCTCATTGAAAGATTTTTGTGGAGTGTCTACATATCAAATCCATATCAAATTGGGCATCATAATCAGATTATGGCGTGAGCTCAATTGGATTACGTGGGCGCCCCAAGTGGATAAGGATGGAGAGTCTTGATCAACATGGACTCTTGGGCGCCACCTCCCTTGTGCTTATCCAAAGATGGCACCAACATAAGAGAGAGAGTGGGGGTTCTTATCTCATGTGATCAGATGACATCACTCCATTAATCAAAATTTTTCTGAATTTATTGGAATTTTTTGATTGATCGAATGATGTGGCACTGCGCAGTGCAGCAGGGTCTATATAAACCCTGTCTGCGCCTAAGGTTTTGAGATTCTGCTCCCTATCCAGCAAAACCCAGCCACCCCTCTTCTTCTTTATATCCTCCCTGGTTCTCTTTCTCCCCTCTTCATGTCCAAGGAGTTGGACATCCATCTAGCAAAGGTCTAAGGCGTGGTGACGTCTTGAACAGGAAGGCTGCAGGACTTCTTCGAGAGGCTGTTGCTCCAACTTTAGGAAGACTTTTGAAGATCTTCCTAATCAGATTTAGTTCTGATTTTTGGAGTGAAGATTCATGAGGAGAAGGTGATCTAGATCCTACCCAAGTAGATACTGGTAGAGGCCAGGCGATTGCATGGCTAAATCAGAACCTCAGGCTTGCTGCGATCATCTACAAGGTAATCAGATTACCCTTGAGGTATTTCATGTTTCTTCATATTTTTAGATTTATTTTAGAATTAATATTAGATAATAAAATTAGATCTAAAGATTTAGATATAAAATAAATATAGGATAATTTTTTTTTAAAATTATTCCATCTCAGATTTGATGAAATCTGGAAGATCCTATAAGGAAAAAGGCGGTTTTTCCTTCAACTGGTATTAGAGCCAGGTTGATGGCTCAGTTTCAGATCTAATTTAGATCTAATTTTAATTTTAATTTATCTAATATTAAAAAATTTCAGATATCACATCAGATATGATAGGATCTAAAATCAAAATATTTAAAATTAAATCTGAAAAGATCTAACATGCATGACTAGACTAGGAATAGTTTGATCTATGAATAGTCTTGTAAGTTTATATTTTAATGAGATTAAAATATAATTTAGATCTAATTTATTCTCTAATTTTGATGATATAAATGTTATATATTAAAATCAAAAATAAAAAATAAAAATTTGGATAATACATAAGATTGATCTGTTGCATGCCTTGACTAGTTGTAGAATTGTTCTAGTAACTGTCTAGAATAAATTTTATGTTGAATAGTTTAATTTAAATTTTATTTTTTAGATATTATATATGATGTATTAAATCTGAAAGTATGTTAATTAGATCAATTTTTGATACATGAGATGTATGCAAAGCATATATTAGTTAGATCTTAAATTGTATATGTGATATATAAATTTAGATCTAACTAGTTTTGTAGTTAAATTTATATTTCTGATTAAGGTGTTTCTCATGGCCGTCCAGTCATAAAAATAAAATAAGATTTAAAGGCCCTCTCCTCCCATTCAATGGGATGTTCGTATGATGTGTAGGGGTGCTGCGCATTCATCCTTAGTCAGAAATCAAAACTTATTTTTCTGTAAAATCTTAGATCCTGAAATCCTAAGATTTATTTTCCATATTTTGTTTATGAACCCAAGACTTAATTAATGAATTAAGCTTATAAAATTAAATTAGATCTAAAATTGAGAATTTTAGATCTAAGATATTTTCATAAAATTGAGTTCGAACTTGGGTAGCTCAATTACGTCTAGCGGTTGATCAAACTGAATCAAGAGTTGGTTAGGTGGGATTATGAAAGCTAATAATTGACCAGCCTAATTGGTTTATATCTGGGTCAAGGTCGAATTACATTTAGATGTGACTCGATCAAGTTAAGACCTAATTTGGCTTAGTGGTTAGAGTCTGGAATGTAGGCTAACCCAATTAGTTCTGGTTCGATAATTTGGTGTCTAAGGTAAGTTGGGCAGATGCGACCGACTGATTTTTAATTGGGAGCTACTCGCCTCGAATGCATTCTTGTCGAGTTAATAGCATATCCCTCCCACCGGTCTCACTTACCTGGCCATATGTGTCGACTCAGTTCTGATTTGAGGTGGCTAACAATTCAAGCTAACCCATGCCACTAGGTTACTCATAATTGTTATGACTATGTCAAGTCAAGTTTAATGAGACCTAAATCAAATCTTCCTAAGAAAATATTAAGTCTAAAGTCTTCCACCATTGTGGATGTGCGGGCCCTTCCCGGGGTTGATTATTTTTGACTAGTTACAGTGGCTCAGTTGCATCAAAAAGATGCAACCATGTCCATTAGGCATTGGATGCTACAAATTAGAGGATGGGTTGGGCTCAATATTTCGGATACGGTGAGGGATCCAATTAGGAATCTAGTTCGTGCAAATGGTGGGTTTGACTTAACTAAGGATTGGAGCAATATTCCGGGCACGATGAGCTTCATGAATTAGAGACCAAGTTTTGGGTGCACCATGATTAGAGAATCATTGGACAAGAGTTGTCCACTCATCGGTTGATCCATCATCAATAACTGTTAGGTGAGGTGGTGAGCCAGTCAGTGAGACCGCACCACCCACTAGAAATCACCGATCATGGAGATTTTCATATCTCTACCAAGGGAGTTGTTGGTGCAAAAATCTGCTTGCGCCGGAGAAGCTGGAGTCGGGGAAGCCGCGGTCGCCACCGGGACCTGCAAGGGAAGTCTAAACCGGAGGTGGGGTTGCTCCGGCAAGACCCTCCGACGCTCAAGTCAGTTCTCTGCCTCAACAAGAATGGAGTGCTCGAACGGAGAATTTAGCAGAGTTTTAAGATAAGAAATGAGCTTAAAGAATAACGTATCTGGGTCCCCCTTTTATAGGCGGAGGAGGCAACGGATTGATGGCGACGTTTGTAACCGTCTGGTAGTGGGCCGCCCATGGTCAGGGGAATTGATTGCAAAGGATAGTGGAGTAGACGCGTGGCCATCACCGTGGCTCGCCACGTGGAATCTGTTACGAGGGGTGGAGCAGCGTCCGTTGTCGTGACTCGCCAGCAGATGGGAGAATCGCATGGAATCCGTCGCAGGAGGTGGAGCAGGTTCGTGGCCGTTATTGTGGCCTGCCAGGGGGTAGTGGAGCTGTGCGAAATCTGCCACAGGAAGTGGAGCAGGGTGGCGATGGTTACTGCGGCCTGTCAGGGAATGATGGAACTGCGCGGAGTCCGCCACAAGAAGTGGAGCAGGGTCGTGGCCATTTTGGTGGCCTGCCAGGGGGTGCGGATCTGTTGATTGAAGCTCGGTAGCGGCCGGAGCCCAGTTTCTGTAGAGGTCCGGGAGAGGTCCTCCTGGCGGTTGGGGTCGTGGGTGGAGCCCGACTTCCGAGGGAGTCTGGGCGGAACCCTCTCGGAGCTGAAGTTGCGGGCGGAGCCCGGCTCCCGTAGGAGTCCGGGCGGAGTCCTCAGCAGTCGTTGTTGAGGACGGAGCCCGGCTCCCATAGGAGTCCGGGCGGAGTCTGCTTGCGGCTGCAGTCGTTGGCGTCGAGGATGAAGCCCGGCTCCCTTAAGAGCCCGGTCGGAGCTGTGCTGTGGTTGGTGTCGGCTGTGGAGCCCGGCTCCCGTGGGAGTCTGGGCGGAGCTGTGCTGCTGTCGGCGGCGGAGCCCGGCTCCCATAGGAGTCCGGGCGGAGCTGTTCTGCTGTCGATGGTGGAGCCCGGCTCCCGTAGGGGCCCGGGTGGAGCTGTGCTGCAATCAAAGTTAAGGGTGAAGTCTGACTCTCGTAGGAGTCCGGGCGGAGTCGTGCTGCTGTCGGAGGTGGAGCCCAGCTCCCGTAGGAGTCCGGGCGGAGCTGTGCTGCTGCCGGAGGTGGAGTCCGGCTCCTGTAGGAGTCCGGGCGGAGCTGTTCTGCTGTCGGTGGCGGAGCCCGGCTCCCGTAGAAGTCCGGGCGGAGCCGTGCTGCTGCCGGAGGTGGAGCCCGGCTCCCGTAGGAGTCCGGGCGGAGCTGTGCTGCTGCCGGAGGCGGAGCCCGGCTCCCGTAGGAGTCCGGGCAGAGCTGTTCTGCTGTCGGTGGCAGAGCTCAGCTCCCGTAGGAGTCCAGGCGGAGCTGTTCTGCTGTTGGCGGTGGAGCCCGACTCCTGTAGGAGTCCGGGCGAAGCTGTGCTGCTGTCGAAGGCGGAGCCCGGCTCCCGTAGGAGTCCGGGCGGAGCTGTGCTGCTGCCGGAGGCGGAGCCCGGCTCCCGTAGGAGTCCGGGCGGAGCTGTTCTGCTGTCGGCGGTGGAGCCCGGCTCCCGTAGGAGTCCGGGCGGAGCTGTGCTGCTGCCGGAGGTGGAGCCTGGCTCCCGTAGGAGTCCGGGCGGAGCTGTGCTGCTGCCGGAGGTGGAGCCCGACTCCCGTAGGAGTCCGGGCAGAGCTGTTCTGCTGTCGATGGCAGAGCCCGGCTCCCGTAGGAGTCTGGGCGGAGCTGGTCTGCTGTCGATGGCGGAGCCCGGCTCCCGTAGGAGTCCGGGCGGAGCTGTTCTGCTGTCGGCAGTGGAGCTCGGCTCTCGTAGGAGTCCGGGCGGAGCCGTGCTGCTGTCGATCCCACCGAGGGTTTCGGCTGTGGGTATTTTATACCCAACACCAGTCCCTCTACTTCCAAGTTTGAATTTCAAACGAAGGAAGTACAGAGAGAGAGAGACACAGCCGGACTCGTCCCTTCGAATCCTGTGCACTGCCGCCTCCAGATATTTTGGCATTAAATGAGCGCATGCCGGAGTCTTTTCGAATTGGAGCGGTACGAGGGGATGCTTCAAAAATCCCATAGGTACACTGGCCTAGGTACGGCGCAATTATGATCCTGCCAACCGCCAGCCGCTTTTAGCCGTCCGCCAGGGGGAGTGGGACACGTGTCGGATGTGGACTGGCCAGGGGGATTCGCGATCATTATGACGCCGGATCCCAGGGTCTATTTAAACCCGTCCTCCCCCCTTCAGGCGTCCTACTCCATTTCTGAGTTTTTGCTGGTGTCTGTCTTCTCTTCGAGAGCCTTGCTCTAGTGAACGTCTTCTCGAGCCGTAGGCGCCTCCCATTTCTCGTCCCCCAGGTCCCTCAGAGCAACATAGGTTAGTGCCAACCTTCTTCTCTCCGCCTAGGGGCTTCTCCTCTCTTCATTACTTTTGTGCCTCCCTCCGAGTTAGCCTTCGGCGTCTCGTTCCCCTTTCGGTCTGTCTTTTTACGGTCCCTTAGGCTCTCCCTCCGAAACTGTTCAAAATGTCCTCTGACTCTTCTGCTCCCGGCAGTTTCGAGAGTTCCTCTGCTTCAAACCCCCAGGTCCCTGTCTCTGCGGACGAGCCCGCGTCCGGGGCTGGGCCTCGCCCGGTTTTCGCACCGGGCGCAATTCCATGCTCGTCGACTCCGGATGAACTCCTTCTAATAAGGGTTCGGTATGGGGTTCCTCCGGAGTACGACCTGGAGCTACCTGGCCCCTCTGACCGGGCCAGCACTCCTCCACCCGGTCGCTTCTGTTTGTATCAGGAGGCATTCCGTGACGGACTTCGACTTCCGCTTCCTGTCTTTGTTGCAGCCTTCTTCCACTTTTTGGACATTTCCCTCGCCTCCGTGGCCCCGAATTCCTTTAGGTTCTTGATAGGGTTTCTCTCTCTCTGCCACATAGCCGAGGTCCAGCCGTCCCTCTCTTTGTTCAGGCATTTTTATACTTTCAAACGTCATCCTTCGGCGAAGGACTGGTGGTACTTCTCCCCCTAGTTTGGTAAGAAGGGGTTGCTGAAGGGCGCCCCTTCCTCGATTCACAATTGGAAGGGGAAATTTCTCTTCGTCTACTGCCCGACCCTGGAACTGGGCCTGCCCCCTTGGGGGTCTCTAAGGGATTCCGTCCGTCGGGCTCCCAGCCTGGGAGAGGATGACCTTCAGGCCGCCCAGAAGCTTCTAAGTTATCCCGCTCCTTCCCTTCCTAATCTTCTGAGGGAGCAGCTTCTTTTCAACATCGGCCTGAGCCCTCAGGATCCAGCAAGTATTTATCTTTTCTTTTCTTGCCTTCTTCTTCTTCTCTTTATTTTTTTCTTCCCGCTCTTTTCTTCCTCTTTCTTTCTCTCTTCTTTTCTCTTCTCTCTTCTTTTCTTTCTTTCTTCTTTTCTTTTTCTTTTTTTTTTCTTTTTTTTTTTTTTTAGCAATGGACGTCGAAGCCACGCGGATGCTCGCCAAGGGCATGAGAGCTCAGAAGAGGAAGGGCGCGACGGCCTCCGGATCGGCGAAGAGGGCCAGGGCGGAGGAGACGAGCTTGGCTGCGCCCGTCCAGGCGACCCCGGCCATCGACATTCCTTCAGATGCCGAGCCAGCGGTCCCCCGGGCTTCCTCGAGGAGCCCGCCGACTGGGGCTCCCGCTCTGGGGGTTCGCCCCACGGAGGCACCCGTCGTGGGGAGGAGGAGGAAATCGGTGGCTCGCAGGGCGAGCAGCCACCGAGCTGCTGCAGACGAGTCCGTCTGCTCCGAGGGGGGATCGGAGAACCCCTTTAACGACAAGGACCTGATCAGGCGGCTGCTCGATGGCTACATCCTGTCCGATGTTGTGGAGAGGATCGACCGCGTCGATCCCGAGCAGCGGGCTTGGGACTCTTTGGGGTCCTTCCTTGAGGTAAGCGGATGTTTATTTGCATGGTCACTCGGCCTTTGTTGTAATTCTCTATCCGTCCTTGCAGATTGGGCACCAGCTCTTCGCCTATGTCGAGGCGACGAGCCGCATGAGAAGGGACCTCCTTCAGGCAGAGGAGCGCTGCCAGGCCGAGGTTGCTCGCCTCCAAGCGAAGACAGCCGAAGTAGCCACCCTCCAGGAGGCCCTGGAGAGAGAGAGGCAAGCCCGAGAAGAGGAGAGACAAGCCCGGGAGGAGGAGAGATGAATCTTGGAGGAGTCGGCGAGGAAGGCGGAGGCCGAGGTCGCCCATTTGGCCGAGCAAACTCCAGTTCTGGTCTCAGAGGCCAGGGCCCTTGCGGTGGAGGAGTTCAAGGTCTCCACGGAGATGAGGGAACTGAACGTCCAGTTCGGCCAGGAGGCGTTCACTAAGGGGTTCGAGCTCTGCCAAGAGAAGGTGGCCAGCAGATACCCCGACCTCGATCTCGGCTTTCTTGAGGAGTCTGAAGACAAGGCCGGCCCTTCGTCCGCCGCTACTGCAGTCGCACCCCCCGCGCCGAGCTCTCCACCTCCTGCCCCTGAGGTCTGAGATCTCCGATCTTGTGCCCTTATTTTGCCGCCATATTTCTTTTCTGTTTGTCTTCAAAATTATTCAATCAATAAAGTCGAATTTCTTATTGTGGATGGCCTCTCCTTCCCCCTCCTCCTCCTTTCTGCCTTTCTTCTTGAAATGAGCCGGTCTCTGACGTTTGCACCTTCCAATGGCAGTGCCCTGCTGAAGCACTCCCCTTGCCCCTGGGGGTCCCGCTGAAGTCAACTATCCAGTGGCTGAAAAAGGAGGTCCTCCACCTGACGAAGAAGTTGAAGAAGTCAGAGGGCGAGCTCTGCAAGTCGAGAAAATGCCATTCTGAAGCCGCCGCTGAGGCCGCCCACTTTAGGAGTCTCCAAGTGAAGGCAATCATGGATTACAGCCGGAGGAAGGCGAACTTCACAAAGGAGCTCGAGGAATGTAAGAAGAGCGCCAGCGACCGAACTTGGGCTCAAGAAGCCAGGATCAGCGCCCTTAAGGTGGAGCTATCAGCTGCGAAGAGGAAGATCGGCCAGCTGGAAGGAAACTCATCCCGGCTCCTGGCACGGGTTGATGATGAACAGAAGTGGTCACAGAAGGTCTCCGACCTCCAGAAGCAGCTTCAAGACGCTGAGATGAGCCACGACGTGCAGCGGGCCAGCTGGCGCTGGCAAGTAGAAGAGTACAAAGGGAGATTCCGGCAGGCGGCGGACGAGGTTGTTCGTCTCCAAAGGCAGCTGGTTACTAGGGCGCAGCTTACTACCGCCCAAGATACCGAAGAGCTCCAAGCCCTGAGAGGCACTGTCGAAGGGATTTCTGTCTCCCTTGGGGAGAAGACAGCCGAGCTTCAACAAGTGAAAATCCAACTGGCGCTTGAGCGGAAGGCCGTCGCGGACGCAGAGGCGGAGTCCGAAGTTCTGCGGAAGCGACGTCGAGAAGCGGAGGCTGAGAGCCGGCAACTTCGTCTGGCGCTCCAGGATACGCTGCGGAAGAAGGAAGAACTAGAAGAAGCAGTGGAGAACCTGAGGCAGTCCTGGTTGAGGGATGGAGGTGATAACCCTAGGTCGGAGGGAGCGGGGCCTCCTTAGGGCTCTTTTGTAGTCACCCCCTTTTTTCTTCTTTTTTTTTTGTCGTTTTGTCCTTCTTTCCCTGGCCGTCCCGGCCCTGTAGTACGTATATCGGAAATGGAAAAAGAGCGTTTTGTGTTACCTCATCCACGTGTAGCACTGATATTGTCGTCGGTTGAACCTTTCTGGTCGTTTGGCTTGTTTGATGTAGATGTCGTCGTGGGGGGGGGGGGCTCTTTCCTTTCATCCGACCTTGTTACGCGGCCGAGTTTCGCCACCATTATTAACCCTTGCTGCAGAAGTGGCGGATGGAGCCCGGCTCCCGTAGGAGTCCGGGTGAAGTCTTCCTTGGCGGCGGAACCCGGCTCCCGTAGGAGTCCGGGTGAAGTCTTCCTCGGTGGCAGAACCCGGCTCCCGTAGGAGTCCGGGTGAAGTCTCCTTGGCGGTGGAACCGGCTCCCGTAGGAGTCCGGGTGAAGTCTTCCTTGGCGGTGGAACCCGGCTTCCGTAGGAGTCCAGGTGAAGTCTTCCTTGGCGGCGGAACCTCGCTCCCGTAGGAGTCCGGGTGAAGTCTTCCTTGGCGGTGGAACCCGGCTCCCGTAGGAGTCCGGGTGAAGTCTTCCTCGATGGGCGGAACCCAGCTCCCGTAGGAGTCCGGGTGAAGTCTTCCTGGGCGGCGGAACCCGGCTCCCGTAGGAGTCCGGGTGAAGTCTTCCTTGGCGGTAGAACCCAGCTCCCGTAGGAGTCCGGGTGAAGTCTTCCTTGGCGGCGGAACCCGGCTCCCGTAGGAGTCCGGGTGAAGTCTTCCTTGGCGGCGGAACCCGGCTCCCGTAGGAGTCCGGGTGAAGTCTTCCTTGGCGGCGGAACCCGGCTCCCGTAGGAGTCCGGGTGAAGTCTTCCTTGGCGGCGGAACCCGGCTCCCGTAGGAGTCCGGGTGAAGTCTTCCTTGGCGCGGAACCCGGCTCCCGTAGGAGTCCGGGTGGAGTCTTCCTTGGCGATGGAACCCGGCTCCCGTAGGAGTCTGGGTGGAGTCTTCCTTGGCGGTGGAACCCGGCTCCCGTAGGAGTCCGGGTGGAGTCTTCCTTGGCGGCGGAATCCGACTCCCATAGGAGTCCGGGTGGAGTCTTCCTTGGCGGCGGAACCCGGCTCCCGTAGGAGTCCGGACCTTCCATTTTGCTCGAGCCGGTGCGAGGTTCTCTTCTCGTTACCAGCCTGGCTTGTGGGGGTGCGTTAGGGCGCTGTAAGGCCTCTCCCCCCTCCGGTCTAAAAGAACCGGGCCTTCAACTTCGCTCATGTCAGGATGAGGTTCTCCTCCTGTTCCTGACATGGCTGTGGGGGCACATTAGGACGTTGTAAGGCCTCTCCCCCCATCCGATCTAAAAGAACCGGGCCTTTGACTTTGCTCAAGTTAGGGCGAGATTTTCCTCCTGTCCCTAACAGGGCTGTGGGGGCACATTAGGGCGTTGTAAGGCCTCTCCCCCCATTCGATCTAAAAGAATCGGGCCTTTGACTTTGCTCAAGTTAGGGCGAGGTTTTCCTCCTGTCCCTAACAGGGCTGTGGGGGCACATTAGGGTGTTGTAAGGCCTCTCCCCCCATCCGGTCTAAAAGAACCGGGCCTTTGACTTTGCTCATGCCAGGATGAGGTTCTCCTCCTGTTCCCGGCATGGCTGCATTTTTGGCGGGATCATACCCAGTCATAATACGTCCACGCTAGGTGGGAGGGACATGTTAGGCAAAAAGAAAAGTAGATTCAAGGTGAAATAGTGAGTGATACATTTACAGTTTTCCCGCTCCTCCTTGAGGCCCTCCAGTGATGGAGTCGATGGTCCCGATGGGAGGTCGGTCCCCGGGTTGCTCCTCCCTTTTCTGCGGTTCAGGCGGCGGGAGGGCTCTTGGCCGGTCTCCTCTACCCTCAGGCCTGCGGCGGATGAATCTGTCGAGTCGACCCCGTCGAATGAGCTCCTCGATCTCATCCTGGAGCTGGATGCATTCCTCCGTGTCGTGGCCGTGGTCACGGTGGTAGAGGCAGAACTTGTTGGAGTTGCGCTTCCCGGGGTGTGTGCGCATCCTCTCCGGCCTAGGA
>NC_025999.2:13916610-13977230 GCF_000442705.2 Elaeis guineensis | reverse complement strand
CCTCTACCTGCTACCCAATAACTGCACTGTTGCTCCTAGATTGATTTTGATGACTACAAAATAGTTTGAAGGGATACAAATATTTTTTATTTGAAAAAGACCATATGCTCTACAGGGGCAAAATCATAATTTCATCAAAACTCTGATTTAATAGCACATCGTGTAGAACAAATGATATGTAATCTATTGGTGAAAGTTTCATGGTTTTTGGACTTATATTTTTGGAGTTATGAAGGTTTAAAGTTCATGAGTCGACTCATGAGTCAACTCATGAAACTATGAGCTGATTGGCACGCAAAGATTAGCCATGACACGCTGGTTTTCTGGCTTGGCACGACCTGTGAGTCGACTCATGAGTCGACCCACAAGGCATGAGTCGACTCATGAGTCGAGTTCTGCTGTTTTGGGCCAAGAAAATCCAGAAACCAAATCTCTGGACTTTGCAACAGAGGTCGACTCATGAGTCGACCCCTGAGGCATGAGTCGACTCATGAGTCGACTCATATGACGGGATTTGCCTGTAACGGCTAGTTTTTGGCCAGATTTGGTTGCTTTTTAATGCTGCTTTTTGTGCTCTAACGGCTCTTTTTCTGCCTAGTTTGTTTTCCCTTGTCTCTTAAGGCTATAAAAGGTTTCAAAAGGTGGAATACAAAAAAGGAGAGAGATCCAAATATCCAAGAGGCATTCAAGTGATTTGAAAAGAGAAAATCAAGAGCATTCAAGAGGGCATTCAAGTGCATTCAAGAGAAAGTTTTTCAAGCCAACTACTCAACATCATACAAGAGCTCATTTAAAAGCCTTCAAGAAGCCATCAATCAAGCTCACCAACTCCTCAAGCATTTACTTCATCTCTCATCCACTTTGAGGAAATCCAAGAGGGGCTTCTTCATTTGAGTAAAGCGTATTTATTGTTATATTCGCTCACTTAAGGAGCTATTCTTGTACTTATTTGTGCTCTAAACTGATTTTATCTTGTGAGTAATTATTTTTGTTTTGGAGGGTTTCCAAAACAAGGAAAGGTTGATCCGAACCTGAAATCGGAGTGTATTGGGTCGGCTTGTACCCGGGAAACAAGTGGACTAGCTTGGGATAGCTAGTGTCGGAGTTTTCGACGGTTGTATTCGGGTTGAATACAAAGTATAGTGGATTGGAATTCCCAAGTAGGAGCTTGGGGAGTGGATGTAGGTGCAAGGTTGGCACCGAACCACTATAAATCATTGTGTTTGTGGCATGCTTTATTGTTTCTCTTTAACTCTCCATTATATCCTTGCATTCTTGTTTTAAGTAATTAATTTCAAACTAAAGTCTCTCTCCTCATTCATCAAGCTTTTGATATATAATTTTTACAAGTAATTAGTTAAGCCTAAAATTTTTAAAACCCAATTCACCCCCCCTCTTGGGTTGCATAGCTGGGCAACAAGTAGTATCAGAGCCCGGTGCTCTAGCCCTTCTTTGATCTAACAATCAAAGAGCCAAAGATCTATGGCAACCCACGTCGGCACTTCTCTAGCCGAGGGGCAATCTACCAACCGACCTCCACTTTTCAATGGGTCTAATTACACCTATTGGAAAGCTCGGATGAAGATTTTCATACAAGCACTAGACTATGATATGTGGAGTATCATAGTGAACAGTTCACACACACCCACCAAGATAATAGATGGTGAGGAGTCAACCAAACCCGAAAGAGAATGGGATGAGGTTGATAAGAAATTGGCACAGTTAAATGCTAAAGCTATGAATGTTCTTTATTGTTCACTTGATGCAAATAAATTTAATCGCATTTCTACCTGTGCATCTGCTAAAGAAATATGGGATAGGTTAGAAGTAACCCATGAGGGAACAAATCAAGTAAAGGAGTCTAAAATAAACATGCTTGTACATAAATATGAGTTATTTAAAATGGAGCATGATGAGTCCATAACTGCTATGTTTACTCGCTTTACTGACATAATTAATGGTTTGAAGAGTCTTGGCAAATCTTATACTAACAGTGAGCTTGTAAGGAAGATTCTCAGGTCATTGCCAAGAACCTGGGAAGCCAAGGTGACTGCTATCCAAGAAGCAAAGGACTTGAACACTCTACCTCTAGAAGAGCTTCTTGGATCCTTGATGACTCATGAGCTTAGCATGAAGCAACATCAAGAGGATGAAGTCAAAAAGAAGAGAACCATTGCCCTCAAATCCACAGCCTCTCCTGATGAAAAAACTGACGACACAGAAGATGAAGAACAGGATGAAGAAATGGCACTCATCACCCGAAGATTCAAGAAGTTCCTAAGAAAGAGGAAACAGGGGATGAGAAAGAGACCTTTCACAAAAGGGAAACAAAGCAAAGAGAAAGAAAAAGATCAACCCCTTATATGCTATGAGTGCAAGAAGCCGGGGTATTTCAAATCCGAATGTCCACAATTGAAGAAAGGTCCCAAAAAGTTCAAAAAGAAGGCAATGATGGCCACATGGAGTGCGAGCGACGACTCAAGCTCCGATGAGGAGACCTCAACAGAACAAGCCAACCTGTGCCTTATGGCACACGATAATGAGGTAATTTCTGAAACCCCTAGTGAATTTACTTTTGAAGAATTGCATGAAGCCTTCAATGATTTAATTGATGAATTGAAGAAACTAGGAATGAAAAACAAAGAACTAAAATTGAAAAATCAGTCTTTAGTAAAACAAGCAGAAAATCTTTCAATTGAAAAATCTACTTTGCTTCAAGAGAACCAAAGCCTAAAGAATGATATTAATAAGCTGAAACCTATAGTAGATAAATTCACCTTAAGTTCAAACAAACTAAATATGATTCTTAAAAATCAAAAGGCCGTATATGATAAAGCCGGACTTGGCTATAACCCCTTAAAGAAACAAAAATTTTTGAAAAATATTTATGTAAATTATTCAAGTAACAAGCCTACCAATACTACTTATTTTAAATGTGGTAGAATAGGACATAAATCTTACACTTGTGCAAACATAACTGTAAAGAAAATATGGGTTCCAAAAGGAACCATCTTGACTAACCAAAAAGGACCCAAGAAAGCTTGGATACCTAAAACAAAAACTTGATATTTGTTTGCAGGTGTGTCTAGCATCCCATGGAGAAAACAGGAAATGGTATCTGGACAGTGGATGCTCGAGACACATGACTGGTGATGAATCACAATTCATCACGCTTGATGCTAAGGATGGAGGGATGGTCACCTTTGGAGATAATGGCAAAGGAAAGATCATCGGGATAGGTAACATTGGTATCACTCCCTCCAAATATATTGAAAATGTTTTGTTAGTTAAAGGTTTAAAGCATAACTTACTTAGCATTAGTCAATTTTGTGATAAAGGGTATAAAGTAGTTTTTGAATCATCTGTTTGTATTGTGACTAGTCCTATTAATGATGGCATCAAATTTATAGGACATAGACATGGCAATGTTTATATGGTAGATCTAAATGATTTAGCCAAATTAGACATGCAATGCCTAGTATCCTTAAATGCTAAAGTTAATGAGACTAGTTGGCTTTGGCATCGTAGACTTGCTCACATTAGCATGCATTCTCTTTCAAAATTAATTAAGAAAGAATTAGTTCATGGCTTGCCTAAACTGAATTTTGAAAAAGATAGGATTTGTGATGCATGTCAACTAGGTAAGCAAACTAGAGTTTCATTTAAATCCAAAAATATTGTTTCAACTTCTAGACCATTAGAGCTTTTGCATATGGATTTATTTGGACCAACTAGAACCACAAGTCTAGGAGGAAAACGATATGGTTTTGTAATAATAGATGATTATTCATGTTTTACTTGGGTTTTCTTTTTGGCACACAAAGATAAAACTTTTCTTATTTTCATTAAATTTCATCGAAAAGTCACTAATGAAAAAGGATTTTCAATTCAAAATATTAGAAGTGACCATGGAACTGAATTTGAAAATCAAGACTTTGAAAAATTTTATGATGAGAATGGAATCGGCCATAACTTGTCTGCTCCTAGAACACCCCAACAAAATAGGGTAGTTGAAAGAAAAAACAGAACCTTAGAAGAAATGGCCCGTACCATGCTTTGTGAAAGCAACCTTCCAAGATATTTTTGGGCGGAAGCTATTAATACAGCATGTTACATTTTAAATCGTGCTTTGATCAGACAATTTTTAAAGAAAACCCCCTATGAACTTTGGAAAGGAAGAAAACCAAATATTGCATATTTTCATGTTTTTGGCTGCCGATGTTTTGTATTAAATAATAGCAAGGAAAGACTTGATAAATTTGATGCAAAATCAGATGAAGCAATCTTTCTGGGTTACTCCTCTACTAGTAAAGCTTTTAGAGTTTTTAATAAAAGAACTTTAGTAGTTGAGGAGTCCATTCATGTTGTCTTTGATGAATCTAACAATCTTCCTTCAAGGAAGAATGAGGGTGTTGATGATGCAGATCCATTAATAGAAGGTATGAAGGAGATCACTCTGAAAGATTCAGCCACTCCAGAGGACAAGGAACAAGAAGACAAACAAGATGAGATAGGTGAGGAAATTCAAGAACAACCTCAAGGTACAAATGACCTACCCAAGGAATGGAGGTATGTTCACAACCACCCTAAGGAGTTAATTATTGGTGATCCTATGCATGGTGTAAAAACTCGCTCTTCACTTAGAGATGTGTTTAATCATTGTGCTTTTGTATCTCATTTTGAACCTAAAACTATTGAAGAAGCTGAAAAAGATCATAATTGGATTAATGCAATGCAAGAGGAACTTAATCAATTTGAAAGAAATAATGTTTGGACTTTGGTTTCAAGACCTAAAAACTGTTCAATAATTGGCACAAAATGGGTCTTTAGAAACAAATTAGATGAGCATGGTAATGTAATTAGAAATAAAGCAAGATTGGTTGCTAAAGGATATAATCAAGAAGAAGGGATTGATTTTGATGAAACCTTTGCACCAGTAGCTAGATTAGAAGCCATTAGACTTCTACTTGCATATGCTTGCTTTATAAAATTCAAATTATTTCAAATGGATGTTAAAAGTGCATTTTTAAATGGATTTATTGCTGAAGAAGTTTATGTAGAACAACCCCCTGGATTTGAAAATCATGCCTTTCCTAATCATGTTTTTAAATTAAATAAGGCTTTATATGGATTAAAACAAGCACCTAGAGCATGGTATGATAGACTAAGCAAATTTTTACTAAATAATAGTTTTTCAAGAGGTAATGTAGATACAACCCTCTTTATCAAAAGAAATCAAAATGATATGTTAGTTATACAAATTTATGTTGATGACATAATTTTTGGGTCTACTAATGAATCCCTTTGTCAAGACTTTGCTAAGCTTATGCAGGGGGAGTTCGAGATGAGCATGATGGGAGAACTCACCTTCTTCCTCGGACTCCAGATCAAACAATCAAAAGAGGGAATCTCCATCACCCAAAGCAAGTACACCAAGGAACTACTCAAAAGATTTGGAATGGAGAACTCCAAACCCATTGGCACACCAATGAGTCCCTCATGTAAGCTTGACAAGGACGATGAAGGTAAATGTGTAGACTTAAAATACTATAGAGGTATGATTGGATCATTATTATATTTAACTGCAAGTAGGCCTGATATCATGTTTAGTGTTTGTTTATGTGCTAGATATCAATCTAATCCTAAAGAATCTCATTTGAATGCTGTTAAAAGAATCCTTAGATACTTAAATGGTACTCAAACTTTAGGGTTATGGTACTCTAAGGACTCACAAATAGATTTATTAGGATATTCTGATGCTGACTTTGCTGGATGTAAACTAGATAGAAAAAGCACAAGTGGAACTTATCAATTTCTTGGAGTTAACCTAATCTCATGGTTTAGCAAGAAATAAAATTCGGTAGCACTGTCTACGGCTGAGGCCGAATACATTGTAGCCAAAAGTTGTTGTGCTCAAATCTTATGGATTCAGCAACAACTCGAAGACTTTGGAATTAAACTTAATGAAACACCAATAAGATGTGACAACACAAGTGCCATAAATCTATCTAAAAATCCTATTCAACACTCAAGATCCAAACATATTGAAATAAGACATCACTTCATAAGAGAACATGTTCAAAACAAAAATATAATTCTTGAATATGTTTGCACCGAAAATCAATTAGCTGATATCTTTACAAAGACCCTTAGTGAGGATAGATTCTGTGAAATTAGGAGAAATCTAGGAATTCTTGATCCATTTGCCTGAATTAATTTTCAAATTCCAATGATTTATGGTCAAAATTTCCTAAGAGCTCAATTTCCAACACCTTTCTTGGTCCCAAAAGCTCAAGTTTTCCATTCTAAAAACTCATCTTAGAGCTAAACTCCTTCTCCCCAAATTTCAAATTTTTCTAGAATTTATTCACATTTTTCCTGATTTTCTGAACTTCATGAGTCGACCCCCATGAGTCGACTCAATGGCAAACTTGTAATTCCCAGCAACTTCCAACGGGCTGAAGGGTTTATATTTTGAATTACTGTTCGTGAGCCGACCCTCACGCTCATCTTCCTCCTTCCGAAATCCATTCTCCCTTCTCCTTTTGCTCCATTTCCAAGGCTTAAGCTTGTGGAACTCCTCCCGCCTCCTCTCCACCGCAAATCGCCACTCGGGGAAAGTTCTTTTGTGACCTCTTCCCTTGTTCTTCACGGTTGGAGCGTGCCCTAGCACTCCACCGTCCCTCTCAAATCCACTCTTTCTCTCCTCCAAAACCTCAAATCACTCTCTTGTGATCCTTCCTCCACTCTCTCACTTGCTCCTCAAGTCTCCTCGCCTGGTATTGAAGAGGTATGGCACCAAAAATGAAGCTTCCCCAAAGGAGAAAGTCTGTTCCGAGAACTTGAAGAAAATGTCAGAAAGAAAAGGCAAGCGGCACAGTCCTCCTCTGCTTCCGCTCCAGCTTCAGTTCAAGTCCTTCACAGTCCTCTCAAACCCCCAGTAAGAACCCTCTCTCAGATAGAAAAGTAGAAACCGGGAAAAATATTGACTTCCGATTCTTTGAAAGTGAGGGATTTTCTTTAGCAAGTAAGATCAAAAATTAGGGATGGAGCTTTTACTGTTCACTCAAAGAAGTCACCTTTGTTGACCTTGTTAGGGAGTTTTATCAGAATCTTATTTATGAAATGGGTCAGTAACTTCAACTGTGAAAGGGATTGATATCTGTCTGGATCCTGTCATTTTAGGGGAGATTTTACACTTACCTAGTGAAGGTTATGCATACATGGAACTCCCCGTGAAAGAAGAAGGTATAAGTGTTATACTTGGAGGAACCTACCAAGGGAATTTGAATAAACTAGAGGCCAAGATTTTACCTATCGAAATGAGAATCTTACATCAAATGGTCACAAAACTTTTCTTCCCTAGGAGTGGTAGGCACGATCTTCTGTCAGGCAGGGACATATGCATTATATTTCACATTATCACAGAAACCCCCCTAAACCTCCCGCACTTATGATAGAGGCCATGAGAGAGACTCTGAACAGATCTAAGGCACATTTGCCTTATGGTATGGCCCTGACTAGAGTTTTCAGAAGGTTTGGAGTTAGTTGTGAGGGGGAGGCTCCCACCAAACTGTCTCATGTTGATACCTTCAACCTACACACCTTGCATCGAATGGGGTTCACAAAAAGTGGTGGTGGTTGGATCAGGGGAGCTGAGGAAAGAACAGAAGAAAGAGCAGAAGAGAGAGCAGAAGAAAGAGCTGAGGATACAGCAGGAGTCAGAGCTGAAGAAGAAGAAGGTCCATCATCTCCTGTTCATGACTTCAGGGCAGCTTCACCAGATATACAGTTCTTTCCGGATCCAGAGGCTGGCCCTTCTGAGTTTACCAGGATACCCACACCTGTGCATCAGCCAGAGAGCAGAGCACCTCCGCCAGAGTTCACACTGTCCGATTATCAGATTGAGCGGATTGCACAGCGTATGGTCTCTTTGATGTCGAGTCAGATGAGCAGTACTTCATTTGTACCAGGGGCTTCTTCTACTGATCAGACTTTGACTCCCCACATCTCCACAGTATATCAGATGATGGCAGATCAGTCCATGAGGATTCAGCAGCTTGAGGATACTGTACTGAGACTGACTGGCAGAGTTCTCGAGTTACAGGGGCAGGTCTTCGATTTGGCACACCCTCAGCCTCAGGAGTCTACGATTGAGGTCACTGATCTCACTGCAGAGGCCGGCAGACTCAGAGGAGCTCTTGAGGGCGGTTATGAGTTACTGAGGAAGGAGATCAGAGGATCAAGTGAGCAAGCTACTACTCAGTTCACTGCACTTCTCCAGGCTGTCTCCAGGGCACTGACTGTACTTGACTCCATCAGACTTACCCTTTCAGTTCAGTCCCTAGCTTCTCAGCGTTCTCAACCACCCAGTTCCTCCCGTTCGCCTGCTCGTGCCAGTTCTTCCTCTCGTGCCAGAGGCAGACGGGGTCGAGGATGCATCTCAGATCCAGATCCATCTGCTCCTCATCACATTTCTGATGATTCCGATCATTGACTTATCTTGATCATTTCTAGATCCTAGGTGTTAGTGTTTTGTCCTTTCTAGGATCTGTATTTTTGGGGCCATGTATTGACATGAGCTAGTTGACTTTGTATGATACTTTTTATGTTACAATCTATGTACTGAAACAATTATGGCTTTACCTTTGGAATGATGATTATCTTACTTTGGTTATATATTCTCTTTTGTGAAATATTGTCTTCTCTTTATGGTATTATCATTTTATGATTGCTGTTAATAGTTGCTTCATTAAGGGGGAGCAAACCCTACAAGAGGAGAAATTAAAGAATGCTTCAGAAAAAGGACTTAACCTTGTTTGATGATGTCAAAAAGGGGAAGAAATTAAATACAAAGAAATCCATCAAAAGCAAACACTACAAATTATGAGAAATTAATACATTGACAATTTTAAGTACAAATGATAAATATACTGCAAATAAGTACCTTTTAAAATTACTCATACTCTGATTTGCTGTAAACCATTGAATATGCTTTGATAGGCTTTCAAATTCTAAACCCACTCTGATATATTGAATACATTGCTCTAATACTTTGACAATTTTTTTTACTACTCCGATACATTACTCAATTTTACTCTGATACATTGAAAAACTATTTTTATTACTCTGATACTTTGCAAAATTTTTCTCTGATACATTGTAAAATTGTCTTCCCTACATTGATACATTGCAAAATTTTCATTTCTCTTGCTCTGATACATCTTAAACTTAAATGATCTAATACTCTTTCCAAATCAACTATTCAATATGCTTTGGCACACATGACTAGTTTTGAGAATTGAGAAAATTTTTCAAAATATAGTTTGCTCTGATAATAAAATCAAATTTTCTGCTCTAACACCAAAACAATTATCCCATGAGCATATCTTCCAATCTTTAAGCAAATGGACAAACCATTTATGCATACAACCATTTGTATCACATGCCAAAAGAATCATACTCTTTTCAAGCATATGCACCTAAAATACAATCTGTTGAAATTCATGATTCAAAAAAATGCTTTTGTTCAAATGTTTTGTCATCATCAAAAAGGGGGAGATTGTTGCTCCTAGATTGATTTTGATAACTACAAAATAGTTTGAAGGGATACAAATATTTTTTATTTGAAAAAGACCTTATGCTCTACAGGGGCAAAATCATAATTTTATCAAAACTCTGATTTGATAGCATCATCGTGTAGAACAAATGATATGTAATCTATTGGTGAAAGTTTCATGGTTTTTGGACTTATATTTTTGGAGTTATGAAGGTTTGAAGTTCATGAGTCGACTCATGAGTCAACTCATGAAACTATGAGCTGATTGGCATGCAAAGATTAGCCATGGCACGCTGGTTTTCTGGCTTGGCACGACCTGTGAGTCGACTCATGAGTCGACCCACAAGGCATGAGTCGACTCATGAGTCGACTTCTGCTGTTTTGGGCCAAGAAAATCCAGAAACCAAATCTCTGGACTTTGTAACAGAGGTCGACTCATGAGTCGACCCCTGAGGCATGAGTCGACTCATGAGTCGACTCATATGATGGGATTTGCCTGTAACGGCTAGTTTTTGGCCAGTTTTGGTTGCTTTTTAATGCTGCTTTTTGTGCTCTAACGGCTCTTTTTCTGCCTAGTTTGTTTTCCCTTGTCTCTTAAGGCTATAAAAGGTTTCAAAAGGTGGAAAACAAAAAGGAGAGAGATCCAAATATCCAAGAGGCATTCAAGAGATTTGAAAAGAGAAAAGCAAGAGCATTCAAGAGGGCATTCAAGTGCATTCAAGAGAGGGTTTCTCAAGCCAACTTCTCAATCTCATTCAAGAGTTCATTTAAAGCCTTCAAGAAGCCTTCAATCAAAGCTCACCAACTCCTCAAGCTTTTATTCCTTTTCTCATCCATTTTGAGGAAATCAAAGAAGGGCTTCTTCATTTGAGTAAAGCGTATTTATTGTTATATTCGCTCACTTAAGGAGCTATTCTTGTACTTATTTATGCTCTAAACTGATTTTATCTTGTGAGTAATTATTTTTGTTTTGGAGGGTTTCCAAAATAAGGAAAGGTTGATCCGAACCTGAAATCGGAGTGTATTGGGTCGGCTTGTACCCGGGAAACAAGTGGACTAGCTTGGGATAGCTAGTGTCGGAGTTTCCGACGGTTGTATTCGGGTTGAATACAAAGTATAGTGGATTGGAATTCCCAAGTAGGAGCTTGGGGAGTGGATGTAGGTGCAAGGTTGGCACCGAACCACTATAAATCATTGTGTTTGTGGCATGCTTTATTGTTTCTCTTTAATTCTCCATTATATCCTTGCATTCTTGTTTTAAGTAATTAATCTCAAACTAAAGTCTCTCTCCTCATTCATCAAGCTTTTGATATATAATTTTTACAAGTAATTAGTTAAGCCTAAAATTTTTAAAACCCAATTCACCCCCCCTCTTGGGTTGCATAGCTGGGCAACACGTAGAGTACCTCTCCTTCCAGTTATGGATAGAAGAGGGAGCACCTTTCAGCAACCCCTTTCTACCGAACTGAGGGGAGAAGTACTACCAATCTTTTACCGAGGGATGATGCTTGAAGGTATAAAAATTCCTAAACAAAGAAAGGGTTGGCCGAACTTCAGCTAAACTACAAAGGGAAAGAAATCCTATCAGAAATCTAAAGGAGTTCGGTGCTACAGAAACTAAAGAAATGTTTAAGAAGTGAAAAAGAGCAATAACAAAAGGTGGAAGCGGAAGTCGAAGCCTGGCGTGGAAAGCTTCTTGGTATAAACAGAAGCAGCCGAGGGGAGGGGCGCTAGCCCGGTCAGTCAGCCCAGGAAGCTCCAGCTCGTACTCTGAAGGAATCCCGTACTGAATCCTAATCAGTGAGAGTTCCTCCAGAGTCAGAGAGCTGGGGATGGTGTCTGGTACAAAGACCAGATGAAGTTCATCTACAGAACTAAGATTTTGGGGGGCTAGAACGGACGGACTCCTAGAACTGCTAGAGGAGGAAGTGTTGGAGGATATTTTGAATCAAGTGAAAATCCTAAAAATCTCAAAAAAATTAAGAAAAATAAGAAACGGTATGCTCATGGAAAATCGAACAGGCAGAATGTAAAGGAGAAAAAATGAAAGAAGAATAGCAAGAAAAAAATTGGAGGAGAGTTCTGGAACTAACCTAGGCTGGTCCGAAGGATGCAGAGATGTAGAGATGGGGATGACTCGAAGAACACCTAAGGTCGAGAAGGATGCTGGGGAAGAATGAAACTCTCAAGAAGGAGGGACCGAAGAAACTTCCAGACAAAGTGAGACCCCTGAAGGAGGGAGGTGGGTTTAAATAAGTGATGAGATCTGGCGCAATAATGATTGCGGATCTCCTCTGGCCGATCTACAACCGTCACGTGTCCTACTCACCATGGCAGGCGGCTAAAAGTGGCTGGCAACTGACAGAACCATTATTGCATTGTACCTAGAGCAATGCTCCAACGAGAATTCTGAAAAAATCTTTTTGGATCGCCTCGATTTGAAAAGGCTCCAGCACTAGCGCGCCAAACACCAAAATATCTGGAAGCAACCGAGTACGAAAATCGAGGGAGATAAGTTCGGCTATGAAAATTTTTCTGTACTTCCTTCATTCGAAACCCGAACTTAAAAGTAGGGGGACTGGTGTTGGGTATAAAATAACCCCAGCCGAAGTTCGTAAAAGGCCGACCCTTCCAGGGCTCTTCCAGCTTCCGACCTTATGTGGCGTCTTTCCGAACTCCCCCGACCATCCGAGCTTCCATAATACCATCCGGACTTCTCCAATAATGGGCTCCTCCATTCATCTATCGGACTGCTCCAAACGCTCTCTGAGCTTCACTATCAGCCGATTTTCTACAGTGATCGACTATTCTCTGAATCTCAGCCTAGACTTCTTCCGGCCATGAACGACTTTACTCCGAACTTCTTCCGGGCTTCATCAATGTCTGAGCTTCTCCAATAGCAGGACTTCTACAGTAATCAGATTCCATCCAAGTTTCTACGATGGTTGACCGCCTTCCGGATTTCATCCGAGCTCCAACGAGAGTCGGATCCCAGCCAAACTTCTACAGCAGATGGATTCCAGACGAACTCCTACAACGGACGGGCTCCACTAGCTGGATCTCTACTCCGAACTTCTTTCGAACTTCATCAATGATCGAGCTTCTCTAGCAGTGGGACTTCTACAATAAGAAGTCTCCATCCGAGCTTCCACGGCAGCCGATCTTCGTCCGAGCTTCTACAATAAGAAGTCTCCATCTGAACTTTCACGACAACTAGTCTTCGTCTAAACTTCTACAACAGAATTGAATCCCAGACTCCTCCAACGTTCGACCTTCCACAGTGTCCTCAAGACTCCTCCAGCAGACGAACCTCCACAATGCCATCCAAACTCCACTGTCGGTCGACCCTCTATCGGATTCCTCATAAAATCAGACCTCTCCGACGGACAATCTTCAGATGAGCTTCCACATTAGGTAAATTTTAGACGGACTCCTCTAGCGATCGAACTCTTATCGGACTTCTCCAACAGAAAGTCTCCATCCGAGCTTCTACAGCAGACGACTTCTGCCTGTAGCATCAGTGCCCAAGGCACCCGATGACAGTGGACCCATCAGCAACCTCAAAAACATCCGAGCTTTTCTTAGATTGCAGAGACAGAGAGCCATTCTGCTCCATCAGACATCCCAGCCGAGCTTCAGCTGTCAGGCCCGAACTCTCTGGCAAGTCACGATAATGGCCACTACCCCACTTCACTCTCTGTAACAGATTTCACGTGGCCCCACCACTCTCTGGCAAGTCGCGACAACGGACACCACTCCATTCTCCATAACAAACTCCATGTGGCCCTGAACGGCCCTCTGACGCCACTACTCTCTGTAACAAACTCCACGTAGCCCCGAACGGCCCACTACCAGACAGTTATAGACGTCGTTGTCAATCAGTTACGTTCTCCATCTATAAAAAAGGATCTCCAGATACGTTCTTCTCTAAGCTAAAAACTCTATCTCAAAACTCTGCTAAAATTCTATTTGAGTGCTTCATTTCTGTTGAGGCAGAGTACTGACTTGAGTATCGGAGGGTCTTGCCGGAGCACCCCCAACTCCGGTTTAGACTTCCCTTGCAGGTCCCAATGGCGGGCGCGATCCCCTCGACTCCAGCTTCTCCAACGTCGGCGAAATTCTGCACCAACAGTTGGTTTTTTTGGTTCCTTTCCTACCATCTGCACTCCAAATCAGGGTGTTCTGTAATTGTGTATACTTACTTTCTCACTTCATGTTAATACACTTCAATTATACCAGAAAAAAAATTGATGGGTGTCGATCAATTTTGCTTGCTAAATTCTTATGGTTGCTTATTTATTTTGCTATGATTACGATACATTTGGCATAAGGTATGCTAAGCAACTGATGCATTTGGCAGGAAGTATGCCATGATCTCTTTTTTTATTCCTATATGATATGTTAAACCTGATAGATGCCAATCAGTTTTGCTTGTTGTATTCTTGTGGTTGCCTTCTTGTTTTTCCTGATGATAATCCACAAACTTAATGGATACTAAAGGGAATAGCTCCGCAAATATACTATGGCATCTTTTTGTTATTCCCATATGATGTGTTAAATCTAATGGGTATCGATTGATTTTGCTTACTAAATTTTTATGGTTGCTTACTTATTTTGCCATGATTACGATATATTTGGCATGAGATATGCTAAACAACTGATACATTTGGCACGAAGTATGCCATGGTCTCTTGTTCTTATTCCCATATGATGTGTTAAACATGATGGATGCTGATGGATTTTACTTGCTATATTCTTATAATTGCTTATTTATTTTACCATGATTATGATACATTTGGCATGAGGTATGCTAAACAACTAATACATTTGGTACGAAGTATGCCATGATCTCTTTTTCTTATTCCCATATGATATATTAAACCTGATGGGTGTCCATCAGTTTTGCTTGCTATTTTCTTTTGGTTGCCTTCTTGTTTTCCCTGATGATGATCCAAACTTAATGGATATTGAAGGAGATAGCTCTGCAGATATACTATGGCCTCTTTTTCTTATTTCCATATGATGTGTTAAACCTAATAGATGCCGATCGATTTTGCTTTTAGCTAACAACAGAGGAATTCTTTGTGATATACTTGGCATGAGATATGCAAAACAAATAAAATATTTGGCACAAGGTATGCTATATCATTTTTATCTTATTTTCTTATGATGGGTTAAAGTTGATGGTTGCCGATGGATTTTGCTTGCTATATTCTTATGCTTGCTTATTTATTTTCCCTGATGATAATCTAAACTTAATGAAAATTGAAGAGAATGGCTTCATAAATTACTATGATCTTTTTTTCTTATTATTATGGTACTTTGTTGTTTAAGACATGTTGCTTAATTTTGTATGGTGGATGCTTAATTGATGTTGCTTAGTTTCATTATATTTCAACTTGGAATTAATCATGCAGGGTATGTATCAATGCATTATATTGTGTCATTGGAATTCATGCTATTAGAATTAGCGGTGTTGGGTATGTATTTTGCTTGCTATATTATTTGGATTGACAAGTGCCCCTCTGTAAGCTATTTCATATTAGAAAAAAAAATATTTTTTTCTTGTATTTAAATTTAGCAATCGATTTTGTAATCAATATTTAAATTAAAAAATTTTACAAATCTTTTACAAGGGATTTTGCAATCGATATTTATTTAAAAAATATTTATAAAAAAATCTATGATCAATTTTTTGATTGATTTACAAATTGATTTTTACTTGTTAATTTTTAATAAATTTAGTGATCGATTTTATAACTGATATTGAAAATAAAAAATTTTTAAAAAAGATTTGCGATCGATATTTATATACAAAATATTTTTAAAAATTTAACGATCGATTTGGAGATCAATTTTCACTCTAATTTTTAATTTAATATTTTTAATAAACTTAGCAATCGATATTGCAATCAATTTTGAAAATCAAAAAAATTTAAAAAAAATTGATCAATTTTGCAACTAATTTTTTAATATAAAATACTTTTAAAAACTTTACAATCGATTGGTTGATCGATTTTCACTCTAATTTTTTATTTAATTTTTTTAATAAATTTAGCAATCAATTTTATAGATGATTTTGAAAATTAAAAAATTTTGAAAAAGATTTACGATAGATTTTGTGATCAATTTTTTAATATAAAATATTTTTTAAAAAATAGCAATCAATTTTAAGATCAATTTTCACTCCAATGTTTCATTTAGTATATTTTAATAAATTTAGCAATCGATTTTGTAATCAATTTTAAAAATTAAAAAAATTTTGAAAAATAATTATGATCGATTTTATGATTGATATTTAAATTATTATTTTTAATAAAATAATCAATTGCAAAATCAATCTCTAAATTGTATATTTTTTAATAAAAAAATTTTTCCCAGAAAATAGCAATTGATTTTTTGGTTGCAAAATTAGTTGAAAAATAGTAAATAATTTTTTTTAATTTTTAACTGCTAAATGAGTTGCAAAATTTTAATGAATTTTTTTGTGATTTTTGATCACTAAATTGATCTCTAAATTTTATGATCAAAAAAATTGGTTGCATAATATTTGCAACAAGGGTTTTTGCGATCGAAAATATTCGATCATAAAATCGATCGCAAAAATTATTAGCGATCAATTTTTGGTTTTTAGCAACCGATTCTTCGATTGCTAAAACCCTATTTTCTTGTAGTGTTAAGACTTGGAATTCAATTGAAAAGAAAGGAGAAAAGATTAGAAAAGAGAAAATCTTCAATTCTCATTGAGTGCATTGAATACCTTAAGAAGGTGAGATAGAAAGGAGTTAAGAGATTTGATTATGTGTGCAACCAACTAAAAAAATCTTTCAAGCATCCATTTGAGCCTCTCTCATCCATTCAAGAAAGAAGTCAACTCTACCAAAAGCATCAATCAATGACTTCTCTAGTTTCATTTTCTTAAGCTTTGACTCATTTCTTCTACACTCAATTGTTTTATTATTTTCTTTATAAGTTTTTAGAGAAAAAAACTTAGTGTTGAGGCTTGTCTAAGTCCAAAATTGGACAGTGTAAGATTTTGATTAGTGAGCTCGAAAAAACCAACTAGGTTGATTGTAAATCTACGATAATAATTGGTGTAAGGCTTGGGTTGGTGAGCCTGAAAAAATTAATTAGATTTTATTGTAAGCCTAACAAAATAATCATACTGTAATCAAAAGGATTATAGTAGAATTCTCAAGTAGAAAGACTTGAAGAGTAGATGTAAGTACTAGGTTTGACATCGAACCACTATAAGTTTATGGTATTTATATTATTTGTGCTTGCTTTTGTCTATGTATTACTCTATTACTTATCTTATTGCATATATTTATTTCATTTTCACATTGCACAACTAAGTTTAAATTAGTTTCATCTAAAAATTGTTTGTGTTTGTGATCGTGTATCTATCTTTACTTTTTATTTTTCATTGCTCACTTAATTTTATCTTAGCATAGCACAAACACAAATTGTTTCTATCTTTGGGCAACAATTGGTATCTGAACAAATGCTTTTTTATCTTTTGTACACTTAACCATCTAATGCTCAAGATTAGTGGCAACCCTTGGAATGTCTTTTAATGAAGGACACTCTGTTGTGAGACCACCTTTTATTTATTTGGATCTGATTATATTTCTTGAAAAGCTAGAGTAAAAATTTTTGCTCAACTACAACACTATGATTTATGGAATATTATAGTGCATGGCCTACAAACACCCATTAAAATTATAAATAAAGTTCAAGTTTCTAAACATGAAAATGAATGAAATAATAAAGAAAAGAAATTAGTTCAATCAAATACAAATGCAATGAATCTACTTCATTATGCTCTTGATGAATATCAATTTAATAGAATATATACATATTCTTTTGCTAAAGAAATTTGGGATACATTGGAAATAATTTATGAAGGTACTGTAGAAAATGAAAGAATCAAAAATTAGTCTAATAGCACACATGGATATGAAATGTTTAAAATGAAATATTTTGAATCTATTTTCGATATGTTTTCAAGATTTATGAATATTATTTATGATTTAGATTTATTGAAAAAATCTTATACTAATATTGATCTTGTGAGAAAGATTCTTAGATCTTTGCTTAGATCTTAGAAAGTAAAAGTAATAGTAATTCAAGAGACAAAGAATCTAAGCCAACTATCTTTAAAGGAGCTCTTAGGTTCTTTTATGACCCACGAACAAACCATAATGAATTAAGAAGAAGAGGACAGCAATAAGAGAAAGAAAATTTTAGCATTCAAGTTCTCAAATTCAAAAAATTGAAGAATCCGATGATGAAGACAAAGACTTATCATTAATCATCAAAAAAATTAGAAACATCCTAAAAATAGAAAAGAAGAAGAAGCAAGCAAGAAAGAAAGAGATAAGAGAAAACAAAGCTTTAGCTAAGGTGAATCGAGCAAGAAAAGGAAGAAGAAGAATAAAATCTAGAGCGACTATAAAGATGTAAACACAAAGAAAGAAAAGATAAACAAGTTGTGTTTTATGGCATGGGAAGATAAGAAATATCTTGAAAATTAATCTAAATTTATTTTTAAAAAATTACAAGATGATTTCATGAATTAATAAATGATTTGAAAAAGCTAGGATATAAAAATAAGAAGCTTAAGAGAGAAAATCAGATTTTTACTGAAGAAAAAGAATTATTTTGAAATAAAAGGAATAATTTGATAAAAAATATTAAGCTAAAAGAGGAAGTTACTAAACTGAAATCTATAGTTGATAAATTTACTTTGAGTTCTAAAAAACTATAAAAAATTTTGAATGATCAAAAAATTATTTTTAATAAAGCCAAATTTGGATTTAATCTTTAAGAAAATAAAAATTTTTGAAGAATATATTTGTTAAAGCTTCTTCTGAAAATTCTTCGATTACTTATTTTAAATGCAATGGATTAGACTATAAAGCTTATGATTGTAATATCAAGAAAATAGATCATACCATAATTAAAAAGATGTAGATTCCAAAAGGAATCATTTTACTAACTCTAAAGAATCTAAGAAAGCTTGTGTACCAAAATTAAAAAAATAAATATTTTACAGATATACCAGCATCTCATGTATCAAAGAGGAGATAATATTTGATCAATAGATGTTTAGAATGCATGATGAAATGAATGGTAATGTTTGGTAAAAGCAAAATCATTGAAATCATTTCTTCTATATTCTACTATGATACATATTGTATTGCCTTTGTATTTGCAGAAACTCATCTTCAAATTTATTTTAATTTCATTTATATAAAATTTTTGAAATCTTCAAAATATGAATCTCTTTGTTTTCTTAATCACATTTTGAAAGATAAATAAAGTTAAGCTAAAATATGTAAGAAATATAGACTAAAATATGAATGTTTTAGTTACTTATGAATGAAGTTATATATACTTAAATTATTATGTTGTTATTTCTGGTTATTCATCAATTTATCCTTCTTGTGTTTTAATGTTTCCCTGTAGTATGATTTCCATATTCTTTTCGATATTGAAAAATATTTGTTTTGAGATATGTTTGCTCAAAGAAGGAAGAAAAAGATAAAAAAAAGAAAATTTTTTAGAAATTCTCAAGAGTTTTTAAGGATATTGCGTTTTCTATCTAAAAATGAGGGCATCTTCCAAAATTCTTTCAAGATTTTTTTCAATTCTTAACCTCAATTGTGTTTATGCCATTGAAATTTGCTAAATTTTTTATTAGTGCTTCTATTGCAAATCAAAGGAGAGTAATACAAATACATCTTGAATCTTTTAGAATTTATATTGATTCATTTGCTATGATTTGCATCAATTGAATATGAAAGGAGCAAAAAGTAGAAGCAATATTTGAATCTTGATTGTGCACTATTTATCATTGATTGTCTCTTTGATATATCATTCTAAAAATTGCTATATAGTGATGATCTTGTTTATTACTGATATTATTTTATATTTAATTCTATTTTATTTCTCTTTATTATGACTATTGATCCTACTTATGCAATGACAAAAAGAGAAAGATGAAATATGTTTGAAAAATAGTAAAGGATATGTTAATTAGTGATGAAAAGTAAAATATCTTAATAGTTTCATCTAAAATTTGAATTTGAAATTTGTTTTAATATACTTTGTAAAATTTAAAACTTGTTATTTGTTTGATTTTCTATTATGATTGTTATTTTTTCCTTAATCAAATTTTAAATCTCAAATTTGTTGTTCTCAACACCAATATGATTATTTTTGAAAAACTTTTGAAAAAAATGAGCAAATGAATTTTTCAAAAAAATGTAGAAGCAATGAAATAATTTTTGCTTGGTATCCTGAGACTATGTAAAGATTGAAGCTTTTGAAGAAACTTTGAATTTGAACTCAACATATTTTGTTATATTTAATTTTTTGTATTTGATCTTTTAATGCCTTGTGCTCTTATGCATTAATATTTTGGAAAAAAAAAAAGAAGGATAAGTTCTAAATGTAATCTTGCATACTTATATCCTTAAGCTTTTCAGATTAATTATTTTATGAAATCTTGAGTGGAATAAAGTTTATTTTTTTAACATTTTGATGCATTTTGAAAAAGGAGAAGCAACTATTCATAAAAAAGAAAAGAGACTATCATTTGAATAATTTTTAATGAAAATTATTTTTAGAGCTGAAACTGATATGATTCATTTACTTTGAAATAATTTAGTACTCTAGTTTTGGTTCTTCATGCTTGCATACCTCAATTTCAAAATTGATCTAAAAATTTGATTGATCCAATCTTGATTTTGATGATTTTAAAAATGAAGCTTTTTGATAATGACAAAAAGAAAGAGAAGTTTAGTGGAGTATAATTAAGTATATATATATACTTGATTGAATATATGTTTGAAGATAAATTGAATGAATCTTTTATGGATTATATATTTTCATGAAGTATGTTTTCAAGACATCTATTTGCTTACTTTATGTATTTATAAATTAATGATGTATAATTTTTTAAAACATATTGTACTTTATTATACATATACTCAAGATTTTGTCATGATCACAAAGAAGGAGGTTGTTGATCCAAGGATTAATTTTGATAATGATAAAATATTGAGTGTAAATGGTACTAATTATGTGTTTCAAGAATGGTTGCAGAATTTCTTAGATACTCACAAAGATATATCAAGTCAAAGATGAAATTCTCTTAAAAAAGTCGAGCCAAGAAAAGTTTTAAGATGAATTACATAAGTTTGGAAGGCCACATTATGAAGAAAATGAAATTAGAAATGAACCCACAAAGATACATCAAATCAAAAAAGAAATTTTCTCAAAGAAGTCAAGCCAAAAGAGTTTTCAAGATGAAATATATATGTTTGAGATGGCACACTATGAAACAAGTCAAGTTGGAAGTCATAAATCAATGGCACAATAAGCTTAAAAGTTTAAAGAAACATGCAGAAGGCTAGAAGAAGCAATCTCAATATTAGAGAAGTTTTTGAAGTATTTTGAAAGTATAAAGCAAAGAAATATAAGTTTGGGATGTCAAATTTTGAAGAAAATAAAATTAGAAGTCATGAATTGATCATAAGTTTCATGAGCCATCTTTGGCACTATTGGAAGAATTTGGTACATTATTGAATCGACTAAAATAGAGTCATAGCTGACTCACATGAATGGATAGCCAACTCAATCTCAGACTCAGATTGAAGAAAAAAGAATAAAAATATTGACTCTATGATTGATTTTGACGATCATAAAATATTAGATAAAAATATTACTAATCATGTGTTTCAAAATTAAATGTAGGATTTTTCAAATGCTCACATTAAAGAAATTATCTTTAAAAGAAATTCTCTCAAGATGCTAAGTCAAAGTACTTAAAACAAAAAAATTTTACAAATTTGGATGGCTCATTATGAAGAAAATGAAAGAAGAAGAAGCAAAAATCATTTGAAAGATTTAGGACTAAGAAATTCAAGTTTAAAAAGGCAAAATATAAAAAGAATGTAATTGAAAGATTTTGAGGTGACTCCAGGAGGTTTTGAGTTGATTTCAGTATGTTGGTATTAAGTGGCATAAAGCTTGAGTCGACTCTTTCAGAAAAATAAAGAGTAAATTTTCTGAATGCAGTTCAGGAGCTGACTCTTAAAAATTAGAATTGATCCTACAGAATTGAAGTCGACCCCTTCAAAATTAGAGTCAATCCCTACAGAATTGGAGTCGACCCCAGATACGGCATCAACATAATGGCTAGTTTTCTGCAACCCTTCAAATGGCCATTTCTTCACTCTAACGGCTAGTTCAAGACTTCCAACGGTTAGAACTCACTCTCTAGCCATCCTCAAGAGTATTTTTATTGGAGAATCAATTTAGAAGAAAGAGAAAAGGAGATTAAAGAGAAAATATTTCAAATTAGAGTGATTTTTGTTGCAATCAAAAAGAGAAAAAAAAAGAGAGAAACCAAGTTGACAAATCAGAGAGTATTTAAGAGCAATCTTCACCAACATCTAGCACATCCTCTCAAGCTTCAAAGAAGAGAAAGCAAAGCTTCAAAGAGCCTATCTTTCAACCTCTTCTTCGTGCTCAAAAAGTTTATTTTTCTATTTTTATTTTTTATATTAAAATTTATATATTATATTTTATTTTCTTTATAAGTTTCTTTGGAAGAAAAAAACTTGAGGATTAGGCCCATCCAAGCCCGAAATTAGACATTATATATTTGGTTGGCGAGCCTAAAAAATTAACTGAATTGATTGTGAGTCCAAAAAACTATCAGTGTAAGATTATGATTGGTGATCTCAAAAAATCACCTGGATTGATAATGAGTCTGAAAAACTATCGGTGTAAGATAGTTGTTGGTGATCTCAAAAAATCAACTAGGTTTGTTTATAAGCCAAAAAAATAAACACACTGTAATCAAAGAGATTATAGTAAAATTTTCAAGAGAAGTTTGAGGAATCGACATAGGTGTGGATTGCATAGAACTACTATAAAATTTTGTATATTTGTGTTGTGCCTCTTGATCTGTCCCTTTACATACCTTGCATGCTTTTAATTCTTATTTAGCTTTATTTTATTTCTTGCTTAGTAACTTATATATTTTAATTCTACTGCTGCAAATTGTCTTCACTTTACAATCACTTAAATTAAGTAAACTACAAACATATACTTGTTAGAGTTTAAATTTGGTTAAAATTTTATAAGAACCCAATTCACCCCCTTCCTTCTCTTGGATTGCTACCTCCGGACCATAATTGGTATCAGGTGCTCTAATAATTTATTGTTAACCGCGGTCTAAGAGTAAAAGATCATGACAATCCAAATAGAATTTTTGCTTAATAAAGGTTATTCTATTGATCGACTCTCAATGCTTAATAGATCAAATTATAGTTATTGGAAAGCATGCATATGCATCTTCATACAAGCACATGGTTATAACTTATGAAAGATTATAATTGATGGCTCACACACCTTAAATGTATTAATTGAGCATGATAAAGAAATAGCCCAACTAAATGCTAAGGCCATGAATATGCTATATTATTCTTTAGATATTAATGAGTTTAATATAATTTTTTTATATATTTCAGCAAAATAAATATGGGAGAAATTGAAAGCTACTTTTGAGGAAGCAAATTAAAGAGAAACATCAAGCTCTCAAGAAGACAAAGAAGCTCACCCTAACTTATGCCTCATGGCTTATAAGGATGGAAAAAAAAAAAGAAGAAGAAACAAAAGAAAAAGAAAACTTTGATAAAGGGGGAGCAAAGCAAAGAAAAGAGAAATAAGAAAGAGGGAGAAAGAATTACAAATTCTAGTCTCATAGCCAATGATGATGAGGTAAATCTGAAATTTTTTTTTGATTTTATATTTGATGAGTTGTTTGAAGCCTTCAATAATTTAATGGATGAATTTAAAAAATTGAAGCTAAAAAATAAAGAATTAAAAAAAGTAAATCTTCTTTTGGCTAATGAAAAGAGTAAATTATTGATTGAAAAAGAAGATATTTTGAAAGAAAATAATATATTGGCTAAAGATAAAAAGGTACTCCTTAATTCTGAAAAAATTTTAATTAAAGAAAATGATAAGCTAAAAAAGAAACTCAAAAAGTCAAAACTTTACATTGAAGAAAAAAAAATTGTTGAAGAAAAATAAATCTCTTATAGAAGAAAATGCTAAACTAAGAAAAAAAATTAAAAATTTGAAGCCCATACTTGAAAAGTTCATTTATGGATCACAAAAGCTTCAATTAATTTTAAATAATCAAAAAGCTATTTTTAATAAAGCTAGAATTGGATATAATCCATCAAGAAAGTACAAATTGGTGAAGAATATGTTCACTAAAGCTTCAACTAAAAATCATTCTATTAAATGCTTCAAATGTAACAAAATTGGCCACAAAATTTCTGAATGTGATATTAAAAGAATTAGCCAAATTTTAATCAAACAAATTTGAATTCTAAAAGGAACCATGTGCTTTAATTCCCATGGACCCAAGATGGCTTGGGTATCAAAGTTTAGTAAATAATTTTGCAGATGTATCAAGGATCCAATAACATGAAAAGAGAAAAATTCTTATGGATGGATACCTTGAAAATGAAATTGGATGGATGATGATGTTTGATAAAATCTAAACTTTCCTCACATCATGCCATCATCATTTGCTGAATACATCATGACTAATTAGTTGATTTTGATGATTCATTAATGTTTACAATAATTATATCTCTTGATCTGAATGTTAAACATATAGATCTTGTATAAAATTCAAAAATCAACATGTACTCTTCAATGCATAATGTTTAATTGATATGAGATTAAATTTCTTACTTTATGCATTAATAAACTTAAATCGAAATGAACTTAATTGTATGTGGATCTATTTGACCGCAAAAATGATAGATTGAACTAAGTTTTGACATCCCCACATAAGATGTTTAATATTTGAAATTTTTCTAAAAATTGCATGATCTAAATACTTGAAGATAAGACATTCAATCATAAAAGATCAAGTGCCTGATGTATTAATCTGCATTGCATATTAAGTTTTACCCCTAAGGTTTTGAAATTTCATAGTTGAACCAAAATATATAGAGCTATTATCTAGATTTTCATTTCTTCATACCCTTGATTTGATTATTTATTAAACCCCCAATTGATCAATTTTTGATCTTCCAATTTGATTTGAATATCTATATTAATTCTCAATTTGATTGCAAATCAATTTCCATTCAATTTAATCAAATTTTCTTGATTTGAAACTCTTTAAATTGTTTCTGTATCAAAGAGTTGACTTTTGAAATAGAGGAGTCGACTCAAGTGCTGCACCGAATTTTTTAAATAGCTTTGTGAGGAGTCGACCCTAACTTTACTAGAGTCAACCCCTATGTCTAGGATGAATTTCTCTATTAGAAATATTTCAAGGCTCTGTCTTTCTATTCTCATTTTATCTTCAAGTCATAATCCTCTCTAAATCCCTCTCCCATCTAGTTCGAAACTCTGGACCTTCATCCTAGATCACCCTGACCTGCTCTCTTGGGATGCTAGAGTTCTCTCTTAGAGTTTTAGTGACCCTAGTAATCCAACTTTTGATAGATGTATATGGCATAGATTTTGGATGTTTTAATATGTTTTTCTATTTGAAATTACTTTTGTAATTGTATTTTGATAATCAATGAAAATCTGATCTTCATTAAAAATTTAGTGTGTTTGATGTGCTCACTCACTTGATGCTTACATTTGTGTTTATCTATTTGATTGAAATTATGCTTTATTTATAAAACAAAAGGAGAGAATTAAGAAAAATAAATTTTTTGATATTTATTTTTGAAACCAGAGGAAGAAATCAAAATTAGAAAGAGAAATGATCTTTGAACATAATAAGAAATCATTAATATTTTGCTCCAATCATATGATCCTTCATGTGATTTTATTCATTTGATTTATTTTGAAAAATCATTATTAATCTTAAGAAGAGAAATCTTTCTTAAACTTAAGAAGGAAAATTATTTTTGATCTTAAAAGAGAATTTATTGATGAACATTCATGTTTTATTTCGATTGACTGATTTTGAAAATTGAATTTAAAAAATGCTCCTCTTGAATCTTTTAAAGTTGATATCAAGCAAAATATCTCAAAATAGCTGTCATTTATGTTTAAAGCCAAATATTTAAAGAGAACTTCAGTTTTTAATCAATTGATATCAGACAACTTACTATTTATCTTGTATTATTGGTAAAAAGAGAATAATGTCTTTATCTCAAATTTGATTCAGCACAACTATATTCTTAATGTGATATCATTTAAGATAAATTCAAAAATTACATACCTTTTCTGAACCTAATTGCTTGATATTTCTTAACAAAAGGAAGAGATGATCTTTTTGAAAAATAATTGAAAAACTTTTTAAGATTTGTTTTGACTGATTTGTTGATATCAATTCAAATTGATTTATCATTCTAATTCTTAAAACTATTTGATTTGAAATGATTCATCTTTATCACTTCAAAACTAAAATAATCGGTATCAAGCTAAATTTGCAAATTGATCTTTAAGTAATATTGAACTGTCAAAGAAATCATGATTTGGTTTAAATTTCAGTTCAATTGGTATCAAGAAAATCTTTAAAAGAAATGACTATTTGGTTTAATTTTCAAATAATTGGTATAAAATTGATTATTTTTATAATTGGTACCAAAAAGTTTCTTTCTAAAAAAATTTTTGCTCTTGGTATCAATGGTATCATTCTTGCCTTGTATTTTATTACATTATTTTTGGCAAAAGAATTGAATATGATGTCTCAAATCTATTTTTTATTGATATACTCTTGATGTGATACTATTTAAGATAAATACAAAGAATTTTATATCTTTTCTAAACTTAATTGAGTGATATTTATTATGAAAAAGAAGATCTAAATTTAAACAGAAAATCTTTTTGATAGATGTACAAGTCACATCTTTTGATCTTTTTGATATTTTTTATCATTATAAACACTTTTTGTAAACATCCTTTGAAATTAATGAAAAATAAATTTTTAAAAATTTGTTGTCTACTTGAGTGAAAGCTATGTTTGATTGATATTTGGATTAATTGATGCTTAGCTCACTCAATTGATGCTTACACTTTTAATGTACTTAATTTTATTGGCTTAGCTTGCAAAATAAAGGGAGAAAAAATACTAAAAAAAATAATCATTTAATTGAGAATACTTTTGAATTTAAAAATCTAAATTTAAAATTTAAATAATTTGAACTTAAATGTTAAATTTATGCTGAATACGCTTAATTTGAAAGATAGAGGGGGAGAAAGCATTAAAAGAAGAAATGATTAGTTAATTAAAAATAAATTTGAATGTGAGAATCTCAATTTAAAAAGTTAAATTTATATTAAATATGTTTGATTTGAATGAAAAAGAGGGAGAAAAGTTAAAAGCAAGTTTATCCAACAACAATTATGAAAAATAGGGAGAGAATATATTGTTGAAATATTAAAAAAATAATTTTTTTAGTATTTAATCTCAAAATAGGGGGAGAGGTGTTTGCTACGTATTATCTTGATTTGATTGAAAATACTAACTAATTTGAGTTAAGAAAAATAAATTTTAACCTTAAATTTTCAATCAATTACTTTATAATTTTTTTTCAATTTAAGATTTCATGTGCTTATCCCATTTGATTTACATGATTTGATTGATTAATCATTCTTACCCATTAATTAGAGTTAAAATAAATTTAAAATATATTCTTACTCCAAACAAATTAATTTTGATACATACTTCCAATTTTAAAACTCATTTTAAAATCTGAATATAATATAGAATTTTTTATGTGTCTTGAAAAATCTTTATAATGTTATTTGTATTAAAATAATTTTTACTCAAGAAGTGAATTTGAAAATGTAACTCTCATTTATTTTGATACTATCATTGATTTACTCGATACATTCTCCATATATATCTTTTCAAAATTTAAGTGATTGAAATTTATTAAGTATAAGAAAGAATGAATATTCAATTAAATATTGTGCTTAATTTCGCTGCTCAAATCTTTTGAAAAGTTCTATTCTTTTTACAAGCTCAAAGTAATTACTTACTTGATTGAAAATCTGATTATAGAGTCAAATTCATTGAAAAAGAGAAAGAACTTTTTGGTATCTGAATTCAAGCTAATTTTAAGAAAAATCAAATGTTTTAAACTTATTTTGAATCAAAAAATAATATTTTAAAGGGGAGATGATTTGATTTTCTGAATTTGATATACATTCTTATATCTTATTGATTTTGATGATTTTTCTTCAACCTTCCCATAAACTTTTTGATGCTATCAAAAAGGGGAAGAGTGGTGTTGAGAATATGCTTAAAGGATTAACCCTTAAGAAACTCAATAAATTAATGCTTAAAATAAAACTTTACTGCTCATTGATTTGAATTGAGACATTCTTTTAAAATGAGCATATGTGATATGTGCAATGAACTAAATACTAATTGAGAACATTCATTAAGTATATATTTATAAGTGTTCATCTCATTACTTCATGATATATATTGATAAAATATATTGAAATACATTATTTACTTTTATTGCGCATATACTCAAAGTTTTATCATCATCAAAAAGAGAAAGGTTATTGACTCTATGATTGATTTTAATAATCATAAAATATTAAGTAAAAATATTACTAATCATGTGTTTCAAAATTTAATATAGAGTTTCTCAAATGCTCACATTAAAAAAATTATCTTTGGAAGAAATCTTTTTAAGATGCCAAGCCAAAGTACTTAAAAGAAGAAGTTTTCACAAATTT
Source organism: Elaeis guineensis (assembly GCF_000442705.2). Lineage (NCBI taxonomy): Eukaryota > Viridiplantae > Streptophyta > Magnoliopsida > Arecales > Arecaceae > Elaeis > Elaeis guineensis. The sequence continues at coordinate 13,948,909 of NC_025999.2, read as the reverse complement.
GGATAGCTCATTATGAAGAAAATAAAAGAAAAAAAGCAAATATTATTTAAAAGATTTAGGGCCAAAAAATTCAAGGTTAAAAGGGTAAAATATTAAAAAGAAATGAAGTTGGAAGGTTTTGAGTCAACTCCAGGAGCTTTCAAATCGATTCTTGTATGTTGATATCAAGTGGCACAAAGCTTGAGTCGACTTATGAAAATTTTAAGTCAACTCTTTCAGAAAAATAGAGAGCAGATTTTTGAAATGCAGTCCAAGAACTAACTCCTAAAAATTGGAGTCGACCCCTTCAGAATTGGAGTCGACCCCTATAGAATTGGAGTCGACCCAAGCACAAGATCAGTATAATGGCTAGTTTTCTACAACCCTTCAAATGGTCATTTCTCTACTCTAACGGCTAATTCAAGACTTTCAACGGCTAGAACTCACTCTCTAGCCATCCTCAAGAGTATTTAAGGCTAGAGAATCAATTTGGAAGGAAGACGAAGGGAGATTAAAGAGAAAATATTTCAGATTAGAGTCGTTTTCATTGCACATCAAAAAGAGAGAAAAAGGAGAGGAACCAAGCTTAGAAATTAGAGAGTATTCAAGAGCAATCTTCACCAACATCTAGCACATCCTCTCAAGCTTCAAAGAAAAGAAAGCAAAGCTTCAAAGAGTCAATCTTTCAGCCTCTTCTTCACCCTCAAAGAATTTATTTTTTTATTTTTATTTTTTGTGCTAAAATTCATACATTATATTTTGTTTCTTTACAAATTTTTTTGGAAGAAAAAAACTTAGAAAATAGGCCCATCCAAGTCTGAAATTGGACATTATAGATTTTGGTTGGTGAGTTCGAAAAATCAACTAGATTGATTGTGAGCTCAAAAAACTATTGGTGTAAGATTGTGGTTGGTGATCCCAAAAAATCAATTGCATTGATAGTAAGCTTAAAAAACTATCGATGTAAGTGGTTGGTGATTCCGAAAAACTAACTAAATTTATTTGTGAGTCCGAAAAAATAAATGCACTATAATCAGAGGGATTATAGTGAAATTTTCAAGAAGAACTTGGAGAGTGAACGTAGGTACAGATTGTACAGAATTACTATAAAATTTTGTGTGTTTGTATTGTGCCTCTTGATCTATCTCTTTACATACCTTACATGCTTTTAATTCTTACTTAGCTTTATTTTATTTCTTGCTTAGCAACTTATATATTTTAATTTTGCTGCTGCAAATTATCTTCACTTCACAATCACTTAAATTGAGTAAACTACAAGCATATACTTGTTAGAGCTTAAATTTAGTTAAAATTTTATAAGAACACAATTCTCCCCCTCTTGGGTTGCTATCTTTGGATAACAGAAAATTTCAATCATCCTCCTGAACCTACCATGAGAATAAGATAGCCGACCAAGATAGGAACTTAACTGACTTAAAGAATGGGTTCGTCAAGTTAGTTTTAGAGGAATAAGAAGTAGTAAAAGTTCATAGGTTCTTGGAGCCGATCCAGAAAATAAGTTAGCCAACCAAGTCATGGAGTCAGTCGACTAAGAAGATATCTAAGCTGATCTAGTCTCAAATGGATAGAATAGATAGAAAATAAAAAAATATGCATCTATTTCTGAGCTGACTCAGAGTTTCATTTAGATGACTCAACACTTTAAATTAGCCGATGAAGATTCTGGATAGTTGACTCACAAGAATCTAATAACATAATGGCTGGTTTTTTTGACTATTTCTAACTAACAAAAATTATGTCTAATGGCTATTTTGATTTTCACAAAGACTAATTCACTTGCTCAAATCAATTTTAAGGCTATTTAAGACTTGGAATTTAATTGGAAGAAAAAAATAAAAGATTGGAAAAGAGAAAGACCTCAGTTCTCATTGAGTGTATTGAGTATTCTTAAGAAAGGGAGATAGAGAGCAGTTAAGAGATTTGATTATATGGGAAACCAATTGAAAAATCTTTCAAGCATCCATTTGAGTCTTTCTAATCTATTCAAGAAGAAAGTTGTCTATAAAGAGCATCAATCAATGACTTCTCTGAGCTTCAAGAAGTTCTATCTTTTTGAGCTTTGGCTCATTTCTTCTATACTCAATTGTTTTATTTTTTTTCTTTACAAGTTTCTTGTGAGAAAGAAACTTGGAGTTGAGGTTTATCTAATCCCAAAATTGGATGGTATAGAATTTTGGTTGGTGAGCTTGAAAAAACTAAGTTGATTATGAACACGTGAAAATAATCGATATAAGATTTTGGTTGGTGAGTCTGAAAAAATCAATAGGATTTGATTGTGAGCCTACCAAAATAATCACACTATAATCAAAAAGATTATAGTGGAATTCTCCAATAGGAAGATTTAGGGAACGAACATAAATGCTGGATTTGGCACCAAACCACTAGAAATATATATGTTTGTATTGCTTGTGCTTGCTCTTGTCTTGTGCATTGTTTTACACTTATCTTACTATGCATATTTATTTCATTCTCATATTGCACAATTAAGTTTAGATTAGTTTCATTTAAGAATTCTTTGTGTTTCTTATTATATGTCCATCTTTACTTTCTATTTTCTACTGCCCATTTAATTTTATCTTACCATAGCAAAACAAATGCTTTTAAAATTATTTTTTGCATAATATTTCTCAAATTTTTAAGAAATCCAATCCATCTCTTCCTCTTGAGTTGCTATCTCTGTGCAACAAATCAGCTACTTGGATAGCCATGCTGGACAGATGGTATAACTAACAAAGTTTAATCATCCACCTGGGCAAGGGGGGGTTCGATTGTGGTTGGAGTCAATTCCTCAAGAGTAGGCTAGATGTACGGTGGAAAAGGTAGCCTCTTCTAATCTAAAATCTCAGAGAGAGAGAGAGAGAGAGAGAGAGCTAATCATCCACCTTAAAATATGATCATATGGACCATCTACCCTTTATCATACTGTCAAGGATTATATAGAGTCAGCTTCCACCTACCCTGTCAAAACATTAGAAGCTTACATGTAAAGACCAACCTTAGATTTTGACATGTTCCAAACTATGCTGCATATTAGGCTACTTGGACTATTCTAGCCACTCTGGTCCATGATCAGTAGATATGAGATTTTTATACAAATCACAACACATGTAGAGATCACATAAATTTTGTCTGCATTTCTGCCAAATAATCTAAAACTACATTCCTTCTCTGTTAACATGTTAAATTATGACCCTCTCGCATTTAACCAACCCTAGAATGATTTCACCAATGGTATCTCATAGCTTGTAGGACAAGGCTAACGATGATTTATCACCTTAGACTATTTCTTCTGCAATGTTACTTTCAATCTTGACTCTGAAATCCAAACCAGCATATGCAATGTCAAGCACGGCAGAAGATCTGAGGTTCTAAGTGATCAACTAATCCTCCTAGTATGAAACTTCTTCTCCAATGAATATCTGATGAGTCTTGTTAACCCATTTGGAGTCCACGTCCATGTTTCTTCTCACCCCCTCGTACACTTGGATAAGAATTTGCTTGGAATTATACCTTTGTCTGAGTTTCTTGTCAAACTTCTGTTCCTGTGCATAAGACATTGACAGGCACTCTTTCTTGGTGGTCCATTTCATGTCTTTGTTCTAACATTATGGAAGGAGTAGCTGTCACTAAGTTGGCCCAGCCTGCAGTTTGTTGCTTGTCTTAACCAGCCAAATACAGTCCCTCTCAATTACTTGGTATGCACGCATTGCTAATTTGCTATGAGAAATAGCACACTATGCCCAAAATCAAACTAATCTCAGTCAATATTACAACCTCTTGGTTTCGGTCCAGGATAAAATTGTGGGACCTATGTATTGAACTATCAACAAACAGAGCTGCAACATCCCAAATCAGACCCAACATTGAGTTGATCAGACATCGATCCAAATTCTAGTATAAGCCTCATTATATTTCATTCCCTGTCCCGGTTGGTCCGGTTGGTCCGGTTGAACCATTTGAACCATCAGCATGCCTAACAAGAACAATAAATAAAATTATTAAACCCGTTCTTTGATCCATGTACTACAGGGATGGAATGATTAATTATGAGCTAGTTGGACATTATCACACACAGAAGAAGGAATGGTTGCATGACATAATCAAGACTTCATAGCTGCCAGGCCTTCAGCAACTGAATACACAATTAGAATCAGGTCCTAAGCAATCAAAAGGCCATCATCAATGCTCAAATAAGTTGCTGGACCAGTCTCTGAACTACCTTGAAAGAGAATGCTCCTTGGGCATAATTCAGAAAATCGGTGCCAACCTGTTATTCATGGCCCAGCAGAAAACTTCACATTGATCGACTAAAGTCTAATGAGACTTGAGGCTGATGACAAGCAAACAACAAATAAATAAATAAATAAATAAATAATGTGAAGAATAGTCAACTAAACACCTAAAACCCAAAACGCTGCCACAGAACTAGTCAATCATAATTCCCAGAACCTGGAACCTTGATTTGTGTTTGCCTGGAGATATTAATCAATAAGAAAGGAGGCACATCCTTTTGGACTTGTCGTTAGGCATTCGGAGATTGTCTTGATCCATCAGAAGATGCACATCCAAAGAAAAACCCCACCAGAATTATCTAAAATCATAAAGAATAGACTAAAGTAACTAGGGATGGTGGAGAGAACGAGGGAAAGATCTTTAGATGCATGAAACATCATGGTAGAGGTTAATAATGGTAAAAGAACATCAGAACAGTAAGAAAAGAAATCCATATTAAACAGTGCACAACTCAAAACGATGTTAGCCAGAGAAGGAAGCATACCCTCATCCAGTTCAGAAATGACAGAAACAAAGAGATATTGCAGTCTTCCAATCTTACATCATAAGTCGACCACGCAAACCCCCATTTAGCCAATTCTACCAGGCAAACCCCCACCTTTGAAAGTACTCCAATGAACAAAGCGTGGTCCTAGTGTTCCAACCATCCAAAGAACTGATCTTAAAAATTTTCCAAACAAATTTCAAGTAAACTCCGCCTCCACCAGTCTCCTACCTTCTTCCACCCCAAGAAATCACTATCAATTCATCAACATCTGTGCTGCTGAGTGGACATAAATTCAATAAGATCCACAGGCACCCAGTTCTCAACTTTTTTAATGCATGTCATATAGATGCACCAACTGCTCTTTGACAATTTATTTGTCATCAGGAAGTTCCAGGCTTCCAGCAATGAAGTTTAAGAAACAACAACCAAGGGAAGGTGATCCAAGCATCCAACTGGAGATCTTTGAGGATCCAAATGGAGGCAACGGCAATCTGGTCAACTACTTGGGCTCTACTTTTTTTGAACCTCAGATAAACACTGATCCTGTGAGAGTACCAAGTGATATCAACCCATCAGGACGAAATGGGAACAAGGCAAACACAGACAGCACATTTCAAGCACCTGAAAAGAAGCTGACCCTCTTCGCCCTTCACCTTGCAATCCTGGAAAAAGCTGCAAGTGGCCTTGGAACGCTAGCATTCATCTGGGCTACAGTAGTTCTTCTTGGTGGGTTCGCAGTGCTGCTAGAGGACATAGATTTTTGGTTTGTGACCATAATTCTCCTCATTGAAGGCACCAGAATCTTCAGTCGGAGCCACGAGCTCGAGTGGCAGCACCAGGCAACATGGACCCTAGCAGCAGGTGGACGTTACAGCTTCCGAGCGCTCAGATCCAGCTCCCGCTTTCTCTTTCGGGCTATAAAAGCAATATTCCATCCGTTCTCCATTGTCCGACCACAAGGTGACAGCAGCCCGAGGCCTAAAGGAAGTAACCAAACCATGAGAGAAACCCAAAAGCAAGTTCTTCGAAGTATGACCCAGCGAACATGGTATGCACCCAACGTTCCCCTTCTCCCTCATGCTGGCTGGGTCTTTCTATCAAAAAACATCAGCATGATCCTTATATGGCTGCAGCTCTTATCAGCTACTGCATGTGTGGTGCTTTCCTTGATGCGCCTTATTGAGCAGGATTATGGTGAGGTAGGACAAGAAATGGACAAAAGAAACAGGAGGCCAGCACTGAACATATTCTATGGGCTGGCTCTGGCCGAAGCCCTGATGTTCCTGATGGAGAAGACCTACTGGCACTGGAAGGTCTCATATGGCAAGTTGTTGAAGCAAGTAAGCAGGGAGTGCGAACTAGAACCATCTGGGATTATATCAATCAAACGGTTCTTCTATGATGCATACTCTAAATGCATCAGTGGGAGCATCTTCGATGGCCTCAAAATGGATCTGGTGACTTTTGCCAAGGAGCTCTTGGACTCTGATTATCAGGATGAGCAACTCATCGGGGTTCAAATGCTGCAGAAGTTTGTAAAAAGCAACCACTTCACCTCCGAGACTCTACGCAAGATTGGCACTTCAACCTGGGTGATCGAAAGACTGATCGAGATGCTGAACTGGAAGAATCCAGCTGAAGAAGAAATCAGGCGATGTGCCGCGGAGATCGTGTCAAAGCTTGCTGGGAAGAAGCAAAATGCACTAAGAGTTGCTGGAATTCCAGGAGCAATGGAGTCGATATCGTCTTTGCTGCATACTAGCAACAGCTATAATGCCAAGCCCCATGAAATCTATCAGAGATCCATTATTTCTGATCCAACAAACTATGATTTTTTAGCTTTTAATCTACTGGGTCTGTTAATTCTGAAAAAACTTGCTCATGATCATGATAATTGTGGGAAGATTGGGAATGCCAGAGGCCTCCTGCCAAAGGTCATAGACTTCACAAATGCTAGCCAGAGCTTGCTGCGAAATGACCTAGCATCAGAGTCCCAGATCAAAGCAGTCAAGAGATCGCTGCAACTGGTGAGGATGCTGGTGAGCACAACAGGTAATACTGGAAAAATGCTTCGGCAGGAAATCTCAGAGATTGTCTTCACAGTGAGCAACATCAGGGAGATCTTGCAGTATGGAGAGAACCACATGGTGCTGCAGAAGCTGGGGATTGAGATTTTAACGAGCCTGGCAATGGATGAAACTGCAAGGGAGCAGATTGGGAGCACAGGTGGAATTATTAAACTGCTGTTATTTATCTTCTTCAGGCCAGGATTTACAGAAAATGAGCACTCAGTGAGCGATGAAGCAGGGGAGGCACTAGCAATGCTGGCACTAGAAAGCCGGAGGAACTGTGAGCGGATCTTGAAGGAGCAGAGAATTTTGGAGCGGCTCATCAGTGCACTAAATAATCCAGTGCTCCAAATAAATGCTGCAAGAATCTTTCGAAACTTGTGCGCATACTCTGGAATTGAATGTGCTGATAGCCTCAGGGGAGTCACTGCTGCCTTACCTACTGTAAGCCCCTAATTATCTTAATTTGATACTTCTGTTATTATACATGATCCTACTTTTCTTATTTCAACCACTTGACTTAGCCTAAACATAAACTGGAAAAAAAAGAAGAAGAAGAAAGGCCAATATAATTCGTTGACAACTATAAGCATCATGGTTCAAGTACACTATCTTGCCCAAAGAATTGAGTTTAGAAAATATAGAGATGATAGATAACATGCATTCCAAACTAATTTGTTAAACTCAAAATTCTGTTTAAAATCCTAGAGCACAAAAGAAAACAATGAGGTAGGAAAAATAAGATAAACACAAAATCCTAACCCTCTTGAAGAAATGGTTCTGGCAAAACCTGCAGCATTTATAAACAAACAGCAGACCAAATATGATAATAAACAAAAATTGGGATGTAATAAGTCATTCTTCCATTAGTTATAGCCTTCTTTCCTAGATTTCCACCTTCTATATTTTGTGGATACATTTTCTTTCCATGCAAGTGATTTACAAATAGAGTATCAAAGAACACAAATATCATGTCTATTGCTAACTATATAACTCTTTCCTTTGAATTAGTTGTGTTTTGGAAATTTGGAAGAACCTCAAGTTATTCGTCTTACTAAGAAACAAGCATTGTTCATCTCACCATGCCTTTTCAGAAACTAAAATCCATGAGCATCCCCTGATGTGCTTCCACTGCTGCTGCTGTTGACGCAATGAATGTGTTTGTGAATTTCTTTCAACAGGTTCCAGCAGATACTTTGTAATTCTTAAGGAGAACTTTAAACTTTAGTTTGATACTTTCCAGCCTTAGATTCTTAGAACTCTTTGAATTTCCCACCACTCACATCTTAAACCTATATTTTAAATGTTTCTAACTATACATTAAGCTCACTTCATACGTGAGCATGAGTCAAACATATTCATCCCAAATCAGTTGTTGTAGTATTCTTTCTATGGAACCCATTTTACAGAAATCACATCATAGGACCTTCATCTAGGATAATGTATTTCACTCGTGCTGAACAATTTCCATGTACCTTCATTAGTAGCCATTGCATCGTAAGCAGAGCTGCAAAGGACCCATTCTGTGCCACATCAAATGTTCTTTGACTTTCTACATTCTCCATATTCATTCTTTCAATCACAGAACTCCTTTCATTGTCCATGAACTCTTAGAGTTTTACCCAATAATTGATTAGATCTATCATTACTTGTAAACAATCCTTCCTTTCGTTATATCAGATTGTTTCATGACTGCATATTTCCTATTTCCTCATGTCCTTTAATTGCATTATTATATAATATCTTTATTTGAAACACAAGACACCCTTTTAAATGTAAGCAAGGTCTACCATACCAACAGTATCGTACCATATCGGTATGGTACCAACTTCCAGTTCTGTATGTGAGCCGAACTGCTCTATACCAATCCAAATTGAGTGGAACCGCATTGTATCACCAGTAACAATCTGGACCACCCAGTTTTGGATGGTATCATGGATGGGAGTGAGAAAAAAGTATTGGGAACCTGACTTGTTATGGCGCGTGCACTATACTGTGCTGACCATATTGTATTGAAGTCATGAGATACCAGTTTCAGGGACTTCAAATGTAAATATTGAATATTGCTAAACTCTTAATCACAAAGGATCCATGCATCCTCTCACGTATAATCACACTAACAAACTTACCATTTTGAAATAAATTCCAATATATTCCAGTTTTTTATGTTTATAATATTACACATTAAATCTTTGATAAAATATTTAATGATTCTAAAATCAGTGATGTGCCATCCAAATCGATGATACATAGTACCGATTATAATCTATATCTTTAAACATGCCAATAAACCAAAATATCTCGTCTTTTTGAGATTCCAATGTACACATCAAGAGGGTACAAAAATCAATGTATAAATTACATTAGTATGGTAAATTCCATTAGACAACATATAAATTGAAAATACAATTATTGATCATGATGCATACATCTTAAAATACATATAAATTTAATAGGTTTTGAAGATTCGATCACAGAAAACATAGTATCATACTATAAAATCTTCATTTTTCAAAAATAAGATCTTTGTTTCTACTTAATTTTTATGGCATAGATCATATTCAATAGTCTGGCTCTTCAATTGGATGGTCCATTGTTGGTTTTGAGTCATCAAGCATTTACAAAAAGAAAACTAATGCCTGATATGGATGGAACCATGTACATATGTAATCATGCATCATTCCGATCATAGGCAGCATTTTACATACCATGTACAACTGTGCCACTTATGTGCCCAACAAAGGATTACAGAATCATCTCGAACTGCCAGGTTTGGGGCATACAAAGCCATGCTAGGATCAGGATGGTTCCAATAATCGAAATGAGAAACCAGCAAAGGAGGGGGTGAAGGGAGATTGAAAGAGAGGAAAAGAAAGAGTGAGGCAGGGAGGGAAGGAAAGGGACAAGGAGAGAGAGAGAGAGCTTCCAAAGGCCAGCAAGGCCACCAGATGCCTGCTGTGCTAGCTGGAGGGCCAAAGGAGGAGCTCCACGCTCTTACTGATCAAAATTAAGTGAAGTCAGCAATGTTAATGCTGACTTCACTCGAAATCTTCAAAATAAAAACCGAAACAAGGGTTGAAGCCCCTGTTTTGAACTGGAGGACAGCAGAGCCCATCCTCCAGCCCTCCAATAGGTGCAGTAGGCTTCCGACAACCCTCTAGCAGCCTCCAAGAGCCCTCCTTCCCTCCCCCCTCCTTCCCTCCCCCCACTCTCTCTTCCTCTCTCTCATTCTCCCTCCTCCCTCTCTACCATGTTAGTTTGAGCGTTGTATTGAACGGCATGGGGGCCTATCAAACTGTGCGGCCAGTCGACCAGCCGAGCCTCGCTATGGGCACAACAAACCTTGTGCCAAACTATGTTGAAGTTTGAGGCAGCTGAAATTGGTTTGTGTTAGGCCTTGCTGATCTATGCTGGAGAATGCCAAACAAGCAAATAATGGCATAGACCAACACAAATGGTACAATGGTATCTAACACAATACCATGTTTATAGAGTATAAATACTGCAATGATGCTAACTTGAAATACAAGCCAACATGGTACAGTACCTCAATTCATGATATAAAGAGAGCATTTGACCTAAATTTTTCCCCAATAAAATTCTTTCAAATCAAAAAGCATGCCTCCAATCATGATCTATGTTAAGTTGCCCAATATCTTAATTAGTATCTGCATCAACTGGATAGAAGATGCATGATAGCAAATGCAATCTGCAAGCTAAACTATATTATAGGTTTTATTAAAGAGAATTCAAATAGTCAATCTTGACCAGACTTCTTCAAACTTAAAGAAGCTGCAATTCAACTAAAATTGAACCAGAATCTTACTAAACTATAAACAATTACCAAAAAAAACTATGACTCAACATGCCACTAGAATTGTTTGCTAAAACAGGAAAAGAAGATGAAATCCCTGTTAAGTAAAATTGTATATGAATTTCTTGCTTACAATAGTATGTACAAGGTGTATATATAAGCCTAACTATAATAGATTTTGAGTATGATAACTACTCTATAACAGACTCTAAGTATGACAACAACGATATAACAAACTTTAAGTATGATAACAACTCCATTAATATTATAAGTTGGTTACATTAACAACCACCCCCCCCTCTCCCTCCAAATAACATAAGATGGTATTGTGGAACCCAGCTTGAGCTTGGAAACTAAATCTCAAACATGCTGGGATGAATGGGCCTAAGTGAAGATATGTGCATCTAATCAATGGAGGAAATAGAGCGAAGCTGTACAGTACTATGGCAAATGTGTTGGCGAACGAAGTGACAATTAAAACAGGGGAAAAGAATCAAATCTCTGTCAATTAAAATTGTGTATGAATTGCTTAGTTATAATAGTATGTAATAGGGTGTATATAAGCCGAACTTTGAGTATGATAACAGCCCTATTAATATTACAAGTTAGTTACGTTAACATTGTTCATTTGTCTATCCATTAGATGCATAACTAAGACTTCCAAATGAATTTTTCTTTTTTTGTTTCTAGAAAATTTTGATATCAAATATCATGATCAATGGTGTTGATTTTCATCTTGAATTCACTATCACTCATTTTTCCAAGAAAGCAAATTGGCCCATATACTCTAAAACTATACTCTCTACATGCATAAAAACAATCTAGTATTTACATGTGCAAATGCATGTTTAGAAATAAAATATTATGGATTTATTAATAATTAAAAGGAATCCAGCAGAATAAAGTTTGGAAAAAGATAAGATCAGTTAAACATAAGCGGATACTCTAAAAACATATTCCCTCTCTACATACATAAAAACACAATCTAGAATTAACATGTGCAAACGCATGTTTAGGAATATAAGATTACAGATTTATCAATAATCAAAAGGAGTCCAGCAGAATAAAATTAGGAAGGAGATAAGATCAGTTAAACATAACAGCAGTAGTTTGGTAGGCATGATTTGTCTAATATTTTCTTTAATACACTGTTATGATGTTTTTTGAATAAAGATTAACTAGAATGACTGATGGCAATTTCCCTAAAAAAGTTGATAGACTATGGGCTCAGATTGTTATTTAAAAAGAAAAATGTACAGATTTCTTTACATGAAAATTGTCTTCTTTCCAGAATAAACTTGGCTTGTTTTTAATAATCATCTGGTAGAATAAACGTAGTCAAAGCTTGTTTTGTACCATTTTTGCTTCAGTTATACCTTGTAGAGGTTTCTGAAGAACTAGCACATAAAGACAAGGAGTGCTACTTTGGTCACAAATAGTAAAAGAAACAAAAAACTGAAATAAAGTATCTAATATTGTGACATAACACAAAAATTAACACAACAAATTTTCTTCCTGATTTATAGACATGCTAAAAAGCAGTGATTATTAACGAGAATAAGTACTGTTATTTCAGGAGGATTTGGGTTGGAGGGCTGGAAACGTGAAATAGCTTTCGGAACTTAAAATCTACAAAAATATGATATTTATTAGCAATCCATCTCCTTTCCCACTAAGAGAAATGCATAGTTCTAATACGTAACTCAACCTTATTGGCTTTTCTACAGGTGTTGAAAGCTATTATGTATGAGAAAGATAAACTACTGGAGGTATCAATTGGGCTTGCCACACAGATCTGCAAATTCATGGGCCCTACAGAATATGCTGTGGAACTTGAACGAGCTGGCATTAAAGAAACTGACCTTGTGGAGAAGCTGGTACAGATACTAAGAGAACACAGTTACCCAGAAATTAAGGTTCCAAGAATAAGAAGGTTTGTAATTGAACAAGCAATTTGGCTAATGAAATCCCACAGAAATTATATCCAGTTATTCAAGAATTTAGAAATGGAGAAGCTCCTGGAGAGTGTAGCAGAAACCACATCAGAGCTCGAGTGCTTTCATGTTTTCTCTGGTAGCGTTGGACTGAGCAAGCACCGTAGATCTCTCTCCTCTGTTGTAGACACAGCAATTGAGTTGATGAGCAATGGTTAAAGTCAGCAGGCATGCAACTGGAATGCTAGCCAAATCATATGTACAATTATGAAACAGAAACACTATTGCTAGGCCAATTTCATGTACAACTACACATAGGAACATCATTTCTAGTCCAATCATATGTATAATTACACATTTGAAACATCAAAGGTCATCCAATGTAAGCAGAGGGATAGAAATTCTCACACTTTGTTCCAATTAAGTAAGTCTGTATACAACATCATAAATCGGTAATAATATGAGAGAATACCTAATTCCATAATTGTTTTATGTTTTCTATATAATACAATAGTATCCTTTTGTTTCAGTAGTAGTTACTCATTAATGCTCATCAATATCTTTCTTTGCAGCATATATAAGCCAGCAGAAATGACAAAGTATGACTAAGGGACTGAAAATTCTAAGGGGATGTTCAGATAAGAAATCTTATTGTTCTCATAAAATCTTTCTAGCAGGATCTTCTATTTAGAAAAAATATAGGAGATGGTGTGGTTCAGGAAGATCAGAGCAGCCAGCATCTAAACAAGCCCTAAAAGAGAAAGGACCCAATCTACTACTCCAAGAGCTCACAACAAATTGGATGGGGAGAGTGGGAAGCAGATATTGGTCAATAAAGTTATTTGCAATTTTTACCTTAGAAAAATGTTCCAAAGCTCCATTTAAGATCTGGCTTGAGTCTTTTGCTTAAGAGAGTCGAGAATTGTTCATCTTCTCATTTCTTAACTTAAAAAATGAATCTAGTTATGGATCGATTAGTAATGCAAAGGCTAAGTGTTGCACCAAGAAAGAAAAATGTAAATGTAACAAAAAGATGGAATGTGTGCACAAGTACGTGCATAGCAAAACCACACTACAAGATTAAAGTCTCAGAGAGTAGATAGCACCTCCATATAAATGGTTAGACTACATGCAACCAATAACTTCACAGAAACTGAAGGACAATCTTGTAAAGTTTTCTACTGTTAATAGTAGTAAAAACCAAGAAAGTAACATCGAATAGAGCAAAGATTTTCCCAATAGAGTTGTCTCTCTTATTACCAAAAACCCTTCTCTCTTCTTACCAAAAACCCAATGTTATTGAATAGGAGTCTTGTCTATCACCATAACTTCACACTTGCACACAGATAATGGACTTGTATATCAATTTGGTCTCTCTCCTCCACAAAATGTCATGCCCCAAATTCGGGACATAACACGGCTATGCTACCAAGGGATGGAGCCCACGATAACACGAAGCCAATCCATCATAATCATCTAAAATCCGTCAAATAAAAAGATTCAATTCCATTATTCATCAAATAATTGAACCAATATTGGTTCAGAGCATCTAAATCCAAAAGCAAGTACCAATCCGAATCTCAACATTTATAAATAACTACAAATCCATGATTATAAAATAAATTAAACTTCTGCTGCCAAATTTTCAAGCTTGTTATGCCGATCTTCAAGCTTAGATTCCTTTTGCCGATCCTAACCTTATTTCTCTGTTCAAACAAAAAGAAAACAAAAAGAATATGAGCTACACTAGCTCAGTAGGTAGACTTCCGCTTCCTTACCGGATCAAGCATAAGTTTTCTATGATAATGCATCATTTAGCAAATAATAATTATTGTAAAAATAAACATTTCATAGAGCATATAATAAAACAAGTTATAAGTTCATCATGCATGCATAAATCATGTATATTTTACAATCATGAATCATAAATCATTTCTGTCATGTATTTGTGTCATGTTTCAAAAATATTGCTCACAGATGTTCATGCTAAGGTCACTATTATACCCGTGACAGGGCCATGTTTCTTAATCGACAGAGTTCTTAATTCATGTGCCAACTTTATACCCGCTGGCAGGGTCATGTTTTGTGTGGATGCTAGCTCCGGATGTCGACCTTCCCGAAGGGATTCATTCACAGCCATCTGAGAGCCTTTGAAATCATTATATCTTTTTTTTAAAGCATACATATACATAGATGGAAAAACAATAAAATTCATGCTTCATAATCATGATATTTTTATAAGACATATTCATGAAATCAATGCTCAAAATAAAACATGCTTTTTCATATCACATATGCCGATCCTTATTTTATGAAAAATTATGATTTCATCAATAGCAATTCTTTGCATAAAAATATGATCATTTAAAAATAAATAAGGAACATAAGATCTACTTACCTCGTTCATCTTAGATCTTCAGACTTCGTTAGAAGAATCAGCTAATCCTATTTAAAATATCAAATCATCGTCAATTTCTATTCCATGAATATAATAAGACTAAATTATAAGGAAAGAGGACTGTTGATCGAATGTGTCGGACCATCCAGATACTAGGGTAATTCAGGATCTCTGATCTGAGGGTCAGATTCAAGTGACTTGATCAAGAAATTGTGAAGCACAGATTAGATCAAGATCAATCAATAGAGTTCATTAACAATGAATTTGAAAGATACTTGATATGATCAAATGAGGTTGACATACAGCACGGATATCAAAGCAACTTTGGATCATCTTGTTAGAGTCAATATGAACCCCTAAAAGATGAAGGCATGACTTGGTATAGGATTCATAGACCTTCTTAGAGAGAGAAAGTCAATCATGAGAGAGAAAGTGGAGAGAGAATCTTCGTATCCTTCAAAAGTGGCAATCATGATTGAGATCATCAGAGATTATATCAAGGTGACTTAATATGGATTAACCATGATTGATGTTATCAATTTCGAATAAGGATCGGATCGGGATCCAATTCTGCACGAATTTTGGAGCAATTTCAGGTTATCATATTTTCATCTCAAGTTTATCCTAGGGTCTGTGATACAATCAGAGAGAGAGAATGACCCTCGAGAGATAAAATCCATAAAAAGAGATAAAAAGTCTAGAGAGAGAATTTAGAGAGAGAAAATATAGAGAGAAGATAGAGAGAAAAAGTCCAATTCTAGAGAGAGAAAGACTTAAGAGAGAGAGATGAGAGAAACTTTCTCTCACATATATTTTATTTTATTATTATTATTATTATTATTTTTTCCTTTTTCTTTTCTTTTTCTTTTCCTTTTTCTTTTCTTTTTCTTTTTCTTTTTCTTGTTCCCGTGGCCTTCTTTGGCCGAAACAGGGGACCTAGAGGTCCCCGTGCCTTTGACCGGCCGATCACGGCCATTCCCCACCCGACGGTGGCCGACGGCAAGGGGCGACCCTCCTGTGCTCGAAGACCGAAGCCGGCGATCGGCGGTGACCGTCGGTGCCATAAAAAATCAAGAAAAGAGAGAGAAGAACAGGGCTTTCTTCTCCGACGAAATCCGACGGCTCCTGTCGCCGGCGGTCGTGTCCACAGGTATGGGAAAGAAGGGAGAGAAGAGAGGAAGAGGAGGAAGGACTTACCATGGCCTCCGATGACCCCCACCGGCGTGAAATCGCGACGAGCACGAGTCGAGGGGCCGCGGCTTCAATCGGAAAAATCGGAGAAGAACTCCAGTGATTGTCGATGACTATTGAGTCCTCTCTTAGAGGAGAGGAGGGGGGTTCTTATAGGGCTCGTCCTAGGATCTTTTAATGATCCTAGGACTCCGATTCCTGATCGGAACCGGGGAAGGAGAAGACTCCGATCGGGAGTCTTCTTCCCTGTTTTTTTTTTTTTTTCTGGGTGGGCTTTGTGGCTTTAGGCCCAGTGGGCCGGGTTATCACATTCTACCTCCCTAAAAAAAAATTTCGTCCTTGAAATTAACATATCTTCATTTTCAAATAAGTGTGGATATCTCGTCTTCATATCATCTTCAAGCTCCCATGTAGCCTCTCTCTCTTCATGATTACTCCAATGAATCTTCACATATGGAATGATGCGCCATCTTAGAACTTGCTCTTTTCGATCAATAATTCGGAGGAAAATTTTTCATAGGTTAAGTCTTCGTGAACTTGCAATGGCTCATACTTTATCACATTATTTGGATCAGGTATAAATTTTTTTTTTTTAGTAGTGAAACATGAAAGACATTGTGCACTTAGAATAAATATGGTGGTAAAGCTAGTTCGTAAGCAACATCTCCTACTCGGCTCAAAATTTCAAAAGGTCTAATATATCGTGGACTTAGCTTGCCATGTCTCCCAAACCTCATGACACTTTTTGTAGATGATGCTTTTAGAAAAATATGATCATCAAAGTGAAATTCCAATTCTCTTCTTTTTCTGTCTGCCCAACTCTTTTGTCTATCCTATGCTGCTTTGAGTCTTTCCTTGATCAGATAGATTTTCTCTCTAGCATTCATTTATTATCAGTAAAATCCTTCCTTATTTACAACTAACGTATTTCATAATATCTTTTGATTTAAAGGATTAATATTTCTAATCAATTCAGACCATCACGCTTTTGCTGCGCACTCTAATCTCAACTTACCAAATTATCTAAGTCTATCAAAAATATCTTTGTATATTAAATCAATCAAAGATAGATCCAACTTTCAGATTTCATATAAAATTTAGAATAAAATTTAAGGTTTCCTTGTCATTACTATCTCTTAGGCATAGCACATCAAAATTAAATCTTCATCCACCTTCTATGTTTGAACTTATTACATAAGCTTCATCACTCCTCGAGAATCCAATATGTCTAGAATTAATTTGAGTTAACCTTCGATTTATCTTACAATCATTTAGACAACTTCCAAACCAACCTTTCTTTGCAAAGAAATTAACATCAAAATCAGCAAAATTATCATGTCCTTTATCCATATAGGTTTAGCATTTCAATATCATCGAATATACCTAACATAATATATCAATACCTCCCACTTCATTCTAAGGTCAACACTTCTCGTACTCAGATCAACCTTGCTAATTAAAATCTAAGATATAACTCATCAATTCTATTATAGGCATCATATGCCACTTATGCATAAATTTCATCATAATACCTATTGATTCGAAATCAAATTATTGAATCCTTTCTTTTATATCGATCATGTTCCTCATGATCTTAGCCTCAAGTTCAAATATCACTAAAGTCACAATCCTGAATAATGATAACCTTAACTTTAAATACCACTTAAGTCATATTCTCTAGTGATCATAACCTAAATTTTATATCATTCTATCACGTCCTTATGATCATAATCTTAAGCTTTGATATTATCTATCATACTCCACTCGGTCACATCCTATTGATCATACATAAAGTTTTGATATCACTTTATAATCTCAATGATCTTAAATCTAAGCTCTGATATTATTTTATCATATCCTAATCATTTATATCATTTATATCATAATCTTCAATGATTATAACCTAAGCTCTGATACCATAAAATGTCACGCCCCAAATCCGGGACATAACATGGCCATGCTACCGAGGGATGAAGCCCACGCTAACACGAAGCCAATCCATCGTAATCATCTAAAATCCATCAAATAAAAAGGTTCAATTCCATTATTCACCAAATAATTGAACCAATATTGGTTCAAAGCATCTAAATCCAAAAGCAAGTACCAATCCGAATCTCAACATTCATAAATAACTACAAATCCATGATTATAAAATAAATTAAACTTCTGCTGTCAAATTTTCAAGCTTGCTATGCCGATCTTCAAGCTTAGATTCCTTTTGCCGATCCTAACCTTATTTCTCTGTTCAAACAAAAAGAAAACAAAAAGAATATGAGGTACACTAGCTCAATAAGTAGACTTCCGCTTCCTTACCGGATCAAGCATAAGTTTTCTATGATAATGCATCATTTAGCAAATAATAATTATTGTAAAAATAAATATTTCATAGAGCATATAATAAAACAAGTTATAAGCTTATCATGCATGCATAAATCATGTATATTTTACAATCATGAATCATAAATCATTTCTGTCATGTATTTGTGTCATGTTTCAAAAATATTGCTCACAGATGTTCATGCTAAGGTCACTATTATACCCGTGACAGGGCCATGTTTCTTAATCGACAGAGTTCTTAATTCATGTACCAACTTTATACCCGCTGGCAGGGCCATGTTTCATGTGGATGCTAGCTCCGAATGTCGACCTTCCCGAAGGGATTCATTCATAGCCATCTGAGAGCCTTTGAAATCATTATATCTTTTTTTTAAAGCATACATATACATAGATGGAAAAATAATAAAATTCATGCTTCATAATCATGCTATTTTCATAAGACATTCATGAAATCAATGCTCATAATAAAACATGCTTTTTCATATCACATATGCCGATCCTTATTTTATAAAAAATTATGATTTCATCAATAACAATTCTTTGCATAAAAACATGATCATTTAAAAATAAATAAGGAGCATAAGATCTACTTACCTCGTTCATCTTAGATCTTCAGACTTCATTAGAAGAATCAGCTAATCCTATTTAAAATATCAAATCATCGTCAATTTCTATTCCATGAATATAATAAGATTAAATTATAAGAAAAGAAGACTGTTGACCGGATGTGTCGGACCATCCAGATACTAGGGTAATTCAGGATCTCTGATCTGAGGGTCAGATTCAAGTGACTTGATCAAGAAATTGTGAAGCACAGATTAGATTAAGATCAATCAATAGAGTTCATTAATAATGAATTTGAAAGATACTTGATATGATCAAATGAGGTTGACATACAGCACGGATATCAAAGCAACTTTGGATCATCTTGTTAGAGTCAATATGAACCTCTAAAAGATGAAGGCATGACTTGATACAGGATTCATAGACCTTCTTAGAGAGAGAAAGTCAATCATGAGAGAGAAAGTAAAGAGAGAAAGTGGAGAGAGAATCTTCGTATCCTTCAAAAGTGGCAATCATGATTGAGATCATCAGAGGTTATATCGAGATGACTTAATATAGATTAACCATGATTGATGTTATCAATTTCGAATAAGGATCGGATCGGGATCCAATTCTGCATGAATTTCAGAGTAATTTTAGGTTATCATATTTTCATCTCAAGTTTATCCTAGAGTCTGTGATACAATCAGAGAGAGAGAATGACTCTCGAGAGATAAAATCCATAAAAAGAGATAAAAAGTCTAGAGAGAGAAAATAAAGAGAAAATTTAGAGAGAGAAAATATAGAGAGAAAGTAGAGAGAGAAAGCCCAATTCTAGAGAGAGAAAGACTTAAGAGAGAGATGAGAAAAATTTTCTCTCACATATATTTTATTTTATTATTATTTTTTTTTCCTTTTTCTTTTCTTTTTCTTTTTCTTTTTCCTTTTTCTTTTTTTTTCTTTTTCTTGTTCCCATGGTCTTCTTTGGCCGAAACAGGGGACCTAGAGGTCTCCGTGCCTTTGACCGGCCGATCGCGGCCATTCTCCGCCCGACGGTGCCATAAAAAATCAGGAAAAGAGAGAGAAGAACAGGGCTTTCTTCTCCAACAAAATCCGACGACTCCTGTCGCCGGCGGTCGTGACCCTCCCGTGCTCGGAGGCCGAAGCCGGCGGTCGGCGGTGACCGTCGGTGCCATAAAAAATCAAGAAAAGGAAGAGAAGAACAGGGCTTTCTTCTCTAACAAAATCCGACGACTCCTGTCGCCGGCGGTCGTGTGCACAGGCATGGGAAAGAAGGGAGAGAAGAGAGGAAGAGGAGGAAGGACTTACCATGGCCTCCGATGACCTCCACCGGCGTGAAATCGCGGCGAGCATGAGTCGAGGGGCCGCGGCTTCAATCGAGAAAATCGGAGAAGAACTCTGGTGATCGTCGGTGACTATTGTATCCTCTCTTAGAGGAGAGGAGGGGGGTTCTTATAGGGCTCGTCCTAGGGTTTTTTAATAGCCCTAGGACTCCGATTCCTGATCGGAACCGGGGAAGGAGAAGACTCCGATCGGGAGTCTTCTTCCCTGTTTTTTTTTTTTTTTTTCAGGGTGGGCTTTGTGGCTTTAGGCCCAGTGGGCCGGGTTATCACACAAAATGTTCCCCGAAGTATGGTTATTTCAGGTTAAGAATCATATATCCCTCTCTGACAGTAGAAGAGAAGAAAATTAAGATGTTCCAACAGAGATTCACCATGAAGAAAATCATATCATAACTAAAGAATATATGTTATAATGGACTTTGTCAATGTTTAGACAAGTTGTTGGTAAAAGGAAAAAGAGTTTGACCTGCATAAGCACTGCAAATAAGCAGATTCCATTCATAGTTTTCAATGTAAGTGTGGGCGCTAACAACAAATTCTTATGCTAGATAAATCTAGCAACATGAAACAAGCAAAACAAGAATATAAGCTTTGAAAGGTTGAAACAACAATTCCTTATCCTCCAAAGAATTGTTCTAAAAAAAATGAAACAAAAATAATTGTAAAAAGAAAAACTAAGCTTAGCACTTGAAAATGTGTTTGGATTTTTATTGGAGTATTGTACCATTCCAGTTGTTTCCTTTTATAAAATTCCTTTTGTACTCTTTCATGGGAATAAAGGATGTTGTAGATACTTTTCATCAATAAAAATTTCTTACATACAAACGTTGCATCTTA
This sequence comes from Elaeis guineensis, assembly GCF_000442705.2. Lineage (NCBI taxonomy): Eukaryota > Viridiplantae > Streptophyta > Magnoliopsida > Arecales > Arecaceae > Elaeis > Elaeis guineensis. Next base: position 13,927,642 of record NC_025999.2, on the reverse strand, counting down.
AGAGCCTCTAGGATATGCACACCTTACATATCTCAAATTGTACACTTGGCATCAGCATCCCTAGTTTAACTAATCATTTGGTTGTACAATTAGGATAATTTGAATTAGACATGTGTTTTCACCTTGTAACACTTACATTCTTGTCAATTCTTCCTATTGGAAGCCAACACCACCAAAACCTTTTTCTCAAATGAAGATGTGGTCTGAAATTGAATCAAATGGTACATAAATGACAAAAGGTAAATGATCATTGGCTCTCCAGGTTAAACCTGACATACTTTGCTTGCCCGTTACTTAATAGCTTAAACTTTTGAGATGTAGTAGTTAACATGGTGTTGGAATTGAAGGTCCTGGGTTCCAGTCCTCATCAGGCCAATTTTCTTAAATTTGCCCATTTGCTATCTTAAATATTTTCTTCTCTTGACTCAATCCTGGTTATTATCTTGCCTTTTGTACATTGTTGACCCCTTAATGGTAGCTTAAGCTTTTAGGTTCTAGTGGATAGCTGACATGACATCAGAGCTGGAATTCTCAATCCATATATCCACTGACTCAATTTTTTTTTTTTTAATTTTCCTGATTTACTTTGACTTGTTCCTCGTTGTTATATTGAGTCATTTTTTACTTCTTTATGCCTTTACATCCATCGTCCAGATGCATCTGAGAGGGAGGTGTTAAGGCATGATATACATTGCTGACCCCTTTCTTAATAACTTAAGCTTTTGCGATCTAGTGGTTAGTTAAAGCTCCAATCACAAGAATGTGGAATCAATACAACTAACAATACACAGCACATTGGTTTAAGAGTTCAAAAGATGCAACAAATTTTCTTTAGGTTTCAGCCAAAATTTATTTTTTGTTTCTTCTATTTATTCCTATTTTTAACTCCAGGGGAACCTCCAATAAAGATGAGAAGGAAAACAATCAAACTAATATGGTAACAAAAGCATAAAAACTTTAAAGAGAAATAATTCACTATAATATATATACAATATGGCCTTTACCATAAATTAGAAATAAAAAGAAAAAAAATCAATTGAAGAAATCATTCCACTATGAGTAATTTGAAACATGTCCAAAGTTAAGATACACTTAATATTGGTGCTAAGCATGTGAGATGCACCAGCAGTCCCAAAGAATGAAGGTGCAACAGTCATTTGATTAGCTTTCATGCCCATTAGAATTATGTGATTTAATTTCCTATTTTCCTTTTCCTTTCAACATATGTTCTAATTCGAATGTCACCATCGAACTACCTCGTCATAAGATAGCTAATATGCCAATGACTGTGAATGCGTTTGTGTCTATGGGTCTGTTTGCTGTGCCAAGGCCTAGAAGTTTAGAACATCCTCAGCACCAAAATTGAAGTAGCTCAGGTTAAAATTATGCTTAAAGGGCGAAAAAAGAAAAAATGCTTTTAGATTTTACTTTTAGTTGATTTACATTTTTATTCTCTTATGAGTCTTATATTCAAATTTTGCTAGAGGGTTACATATTTTCTATTTTCAAGAGGGATTTGACACTTAATTTTGGGGCTCTTTTTCTAGTGATTTTTACATCTATACTGAGTCACATTGGTGTCCATCAGTCATCATGACTCAACAAAAATGAAACATGCTCCAACTTACATTCAGGCCTTAAGATAAGAACATATGTTCCCAAGAGAGTAATCATAAGTTAAAACATTCAAGGATAAGAAGCTCACATGAAAACCATTTGGAGTCAGCTCAGCCAATTTGAATCCCTCTCCACATAGGATAAGTCCAATGGTCAAATCCAGGCAAAGACAACTCCGATATTTCTGAATCCGACCTGAAAAGGTACATCTCTTATTGTGTTGAGCATAAGTTTTCGACATTGGCAGGTAAAAACTATTTCATTAGTCATGAATGCCATCTAACTTAATGGGACTGCACATGTGGATAGTAGATACAAATATTCCAGCTAGCAAGCAGAACATATCAGCTTCACATCTTACTAGGTTGACTTAGTGAAACTTGTCATGAAATCCGCAAGTTAGTTTCTTCCGTCATTTAGATTGCTAACTTCTTTTTTAATTGAGAATAATAAATTGCCAACTTCATATAATTCATCTATATTGAAAAAATAAAATAAAGTTTGTGTAGGGGTGAAGTGGATCAGATAATATCCATCTGGATCCGTTTTCATATCCAAATCTATCCAGATATAGATAGAAATTTGAGCATCCATATTCATTAAAAAAAGATAGAAATGGATATGGATAGACAACTATCTGATCTATATCTGAATATCCGATTCTACTTATAATTCTATTTAATTTTATATAGTATTCATCGATTTTTAATAAAAATAAATGACCATATTAACATGCTATTAATTTGATTTATTATCTAGTTGGTAATATCTCTGATTTTATGATCATAAAGTATAGTCATCCAACTTATGTCCGTATTTATATCTATACTTCTGGTATCCGATTTGTATCAATGTCCATTTAAAACAAATATGGATATAAATTTTTACATCCGACTAATATCCGTATCCATATTTGTATTCATTAAATAAAACAAATATGGATATGGATATAGTAGAATGCGATCCGTATCTGATCCATTTTTAGCCCTGAGTTTGTCACTGCTTCAATAAACATCCATTAACAACCGTGGCATCCTACAGGGGGAATCCTAGTTCCTCCCTATGTACAACCAATGACATAGCTAGATGGTTATCTATATGACAAGCAATTTTTCCCCTTTTTTGCAGGAAAAATAATTTAACATCGTCTAATAATGCCCAGTAACTACCGATAAACTATGTGACCAAAACAAAAAGAAGGAAAAAAGTAAAGAAAGAAAGACAATTGATTGTTCAACATTAACACCTCTAATAAATGAACGGATTTTTATAAAACAGCATAATGTATGAGTTGATGGATTCTACTTATAATAAGAAGCGATGTTAAAAGATTCTTCACTTCGTAACTAACAATTCTTGTATCGAACGAAGAATCTCCTAAAATTAGTTTTCTTTTAAACAATGCTTTTATAAACCAATAGGGCTTGGGGAAGAACAATAGCAGCATTTCTTAACATAAAGAAAATATATTGGAAGAATCTGTATCAAACTATGAAAGAACACGATTCTTGTCTTGCAAGTGCCAACTTATTATTATTCTTATTATTATTTGAAGGGCCAACTTAAAGATTATTAAAAACATAAAGCATCTGATTTCACCAGCATATATCAAATTAACGATCAGAGAGAAGTTACTGGACAAGCTAGTTGAGAATGGTACCCGACCATGATAAGAATGGCGCCATGGGTTCCTTGAGATGATGAAAGGCTTTAACCGTAATCTCAGGGGACTATGAGAGGAAGCCCCCAAGGGGTATTGTGGGGTCCGAGCGCGGCAATGAATCGCTCTCTTAATCGTCGTCCAACGCAACTCAAGGAAGATCACAAAGGAAATAAAGATATCATGGCCATGATAGCGCTTTGGACGTCCTCCCTTCTCTCGAAACATTATTAAACGAAAAGAATAAAAAAAAATGGGCGTCATTTGTGGGCTAAAAATTTTTTATTGTCTCCAACCAGCGCTGCGTGCATCCCTTTTCTCGAAACATTATTATACCAAAAAAAGGCATCATCTTTTGGCTACAAATTTTCAATCTCGGCAACCAGGATCCTCTGGACGAGTTATTTTTCTCCAAACATTATTAAACAAATAAAAAAAAAGGGTATCATTTTTGAACTGTAATTATTTTTTTTTATAAAGAGCTATAAATTTTTGATGACTTCGTTACCTAAATAATATTAAAAAAAAATATTTATCAAACTAATACATATTTAAACTTATTTGTCAAACTAATACAAATATATAAAACACTATTTGAAATGGTATTTTTTTGGTGAAAAACACCATTTCAAATGATATTTTATAAGATTCACGTCACCACCTTCCCCATCTCTCGTAGACAAAAAAAAATAATTCAAAATCATCATTTAAAATAGCATTTTTGAAAGCACCAAAATCACCATTTCAAATGGCGTTATTTCCTCTTATATACAAAAACAAAAAAAAACATACCTTCCTTCCTCTCCGACGGTGATCTCCGATGGCACTCTCCCTCTCCGACGGTGATCTCCTTCTCTATGGCGCTGTAAGTCTCTCTTTCCCCCTCTTCTCTCTTTCCTCCCCCTCTCTTCCTTCTCTTCTCTCCCTCTTCCCCCTCTTCTCTCCCTCTGCCAGTGGCGGCCAGCCCCCCACCCCCCGACCGATGGCAACCCGACCCCCCTTTGGCCCAACGGCGGCCGCCCCCCTCCCCATCCGCCCCTCCCTTTTGGCCCGATAGTGGCCCCGCGCCCCCCTTCCTTGGCTCGGCAGTGGCCCCCCTTGGCGGCGAGCACCCCACCTCCCCACCCGCCCCCCCCTCTCTAGACCGATGGCACCCCCCCCACCCCCTCCCTAGCGGGGCCTCTCCCCCACCCCCCTAGCGGGCAAGCAGGATCAGAACAGTGAATGAAGTATAGCAAGCAAGAAGTACTCATCAAATTCGCAAGTTCAATTTTATCATAGGAAGGATCAGAACAGTGAATGAAGAGGCTTGGAGTTGGTTGTCTGAGTTAGAAAAATAGAAGTGGACATTGGCACATGATAATGACCTGCACTATGGTGTCTTAACTATAAATTTGTCGGAAATTTTTAACAGTGTTTTACAAGGAGCTAGAAATGTGTCAATTACAGCTTACATTTAAATGACATTTTACCATCTTGTGAAATACTTTAATACGAGACATGTCCAAGCCTTAAGATATGTACAGGAGAACCCAAATAATCTTTTTACTCCTCATGTTGCTATTAAGATTGTTGAAGATCAAATTAAAGCTAACCAGTATCGAGTAACAGCGTTCAACCTTCAAAGAGGCATATATGAAGTGCTTACGAGGAGAGCAAGCGCAGGATTACGAGGTGGAGAAAATTTCTATACTGTTACTTTAACTGAAAGAAAATATTCTTGTGGAAAGTAGAGCATGTATAAATATCCATGTTCACACGTTTTAGCTGTGTGTCAAAAAATTACTGTATATTTTAGTAAATTTGTGGATGATGCATATACAATTACAGCATATATGAATGCTTGGAGTGGCGAGTTTAATCCATTACCATATGAATATTATTGGATGCACACATATATGTTCAAATGTATTCCTGATCATCATCGTTTAAGACCCAAGCAGAAAGGCAGACCAAAGTCAACAAGACCGCAAAATGAGATGGATGATAGGCAAATAAGAAGTAAGAAATACTGTGGCATTTGTAAGGAATAGGGTCATGATCGCCGTCGCTATCCTAGGATATTTCAACACACTTCAACTTCAAACAGTGAAAGAAATTAAAAGCTCTGAAAATATATTTTTAATATTATTTTATGTATTTTTGTGAGATTGTATTTTCAATGTTGTTTTATATCTAGAGATAAACTGTATTATGTGTTTAAGTTGTATTATATAACAATATTATGTTTAAAATATATTTCTCATAAAATGAATGGCTATCATATTCCTCATGCTCTAATACACTTAGGATAATATCATTATTTTAGATTTATTAGTATGTTATGGCTTACGATCCGCAGCATCCAGACCCTCGAGATAGAAATATTTTTACATTGTAGGAGCACCATCGATCACAGACTATTTTAGATGACGGTGTAAGCATTCCAATCCTACTCTTACTATTTATATTTTTTATAAAAAAATCTTTTTAAAGTTATATACATTATCTAATTATTATATCTTATTGCAAGAGCCCAAACACCTTCAACTACGACGATCCGATGCTGACTTTTAGAGGACAGAGCACATCCCACCTAGAGTGCTGGATTATTTACGATATCTTAGATTCTATGGAGTGTATCGGATTGGTCGTATATAGATGGACATTGATCTTATTACTGTCTCGTTTGAAAGATGGCATCCAAAAACACACATGTTTCATCTTCCATTCAGTGAGGCGACCATCACGTTACAGGATGTTAGCATCCTTACTGGATTACCAGTTGATGGCGATCCAGTTACCGAAGTTGATCCCACGCTTACCATTTTGGAGTGACAAGCTTGATGCTTATGATTGCTAGGGTTCGAGCCAGAGGTCTAGTTTTTTTATCATTCACGATTGAAGATAGAGTGTTTGATGATCGTTATCGATATTTTCATATTGGAGATGATGCACCAGAGGAGATAGTGCAGCAATATGTCAGGAGCCAAGTACTGCGGTTGCTAGGTGGTGTTTTATTACTTGATACTTCATCGAACAAGATGAAGTTGATGTTTTTATCATTATTTGATGATTTAGAGTTCATTCGTAGGCTCAGTTGGGGCAGTGCAGTACTAGCTTGCCTGTATAGGGCTATGTGTCGGGATTCTTATGCTGACTAGAGCGAGATTGATGGTTCTCTTGTATTATTACAGGTATGTGAATTAAAAATTTATATTTTTAATATTCTATTATAGCTCTGATTGGGTATATCATGGATGATTTTTTTTAAATTTACAGATTTGGATATGGAAGAGGATGCCAACTATCAGTCCATTACGATGATAGTTGCTCGAGAGGCCACCAGAACAGCATGACCCTGATGTTCCATTCAAACTAGATGGACATTGTGATATAGGTATAAAAATATTACTTTCTTTACTTATAATTTAGTATTATTTTAAATTTGATAAAATTTATTTAACATGAGTAGACTGTCAAGCAGATGGAATATTGCATTCAACGTTCACCACGTATCGATGAGAGTGGCACGAGTTTATAGGTACCAGCTGGATACATTAGTTGGTACATATAGATAGATAAATTTGATTTATTTATAAATATCATTTTACAGTATTCATAATCTATTAAAATTTTAGCTTACTAATTTTTTTTTTATTTTAACTCTATCAATTTTTGTGGGAGCCATATACAGATGAAATATTAGCTATATTGCCATAGATGTGTACAGTTGGACATAACATATAGACTGTTAGGGTGCCACTTATTTATTTTGATGTGGTGGAGTGGCATCTTTCCAATCATGTCATGCGGCGTTTGGTCAGATTCAGGGCATCCCAGAGCAGTTTGAAACTAGCCAAAAACTTCATCGTATTGATTGACGAGGGAGAGCTCGTATTGACTGGTATATCAGACATGCAAAGTATATCGCCATTTGAAATACATGTCGAGATCACATAGTTCATGGTGATCCTATTTTGAGAGGCCGTCCATATACCGAGGACTACATTATTTAATTTTTTAGCATTACAGTGCAAGTCACTGGACAGCCTCAGTATGCAGTTCTAAGATACGAGGGTGAGAGTTTTACTGTGTGTCTTTTGGTAAGACCACAAAAATTATACTTTATATCAATGTCTTTACTTCTAATAATTAAGATTGTAAAATATTTTATGTAGTTCTGTTATATTTTTGTTTTATGTTTTACTGTATATTGCTAATTTTATTTTCATTATGTAGATTGATTCTATATCAGGTCTTATGTTGGACGCTCGTCGTGCTTTATGTACGATTGATGAGGACAAGTAGATCCGGATACTGCGTGAGATAGAGAGAACAAATTCGAAAACATTGGTAGTGATTCACGTTGACCTAGATAGCTGTGCGTCTTGGCATGGAGCAGTTGATGCGTCAGATATGAGATATACGCCGTCACCATATGTTCCACATATGTCATCACCGCATATTCTCTAGATGTCATCACTACACACTGCACAAATGTCACCACCTTTTGATCCATAGATGGTAGGGCCTTCTTCTTTCTACATGCTCCAGATGACATCATCGGGTATCAATTGGCCACATGAGTATGACACTTTCTTTTCAGGCCCATCCGCATATCCAGATGAGAGGGTTGAGAGGGTCACTCAGCCTGCAGATGCTCCGACAGCACCAGTTATTCCTGAGCAGCATGACCAGCAGACCTCTACTGATATGGGGGAGGAGCCATCATAGCAGATACATGAACAGGAGCGATCGTTGAGGACCTTTCTAAGAAGGTCCAAGCGACCATGGGCACCACGACATCCTTATGGGATTTAATATTTTTTAGATTTGTACTTAATATTTTTAAAATTTTTATTGTATTATTTTTATATATATAATATTTTTATTCTATTTTATATTATTAATTATTATTTTTATCAAAGATTATTTTAATTTCAAGTGATCGGATGTTATACTTTGTAGACATGGATGTAGTCTCACATATCTCAGAAAATTAGAAGAGAAAAAGTTATGCTAAAAGGGCTATAAAAATTATAATGCAAATAATAATAATATATCGAGTAATTTAATTACATCTCTTGAAATATTCAAAAATAAGCTAAATCAGACAAGTCAGTTGTTTATGAAGGAGGACTGCGATAGAATGGCATCTGATATTCACACCTCTCTCTCTGCCTGTACGCTTGCTTTCATTTACTCTCTCTCCTCATCTTTTTTCATTGAGGGTGTGATACATTTTTACGCATGTATCGCGGAGTAGATGGTGAGAGCTTATTTCGACTAAAGATTGAAGTCTGACAACTGAATGATGGACTATAGTAATTTCGACGAAAAGAGCATTCTGAATCATGGTGAGGACAAGGATTCCAATTTGATAAGAAATGATGCGATGATTGTGTCAGATCCAAATCTACTAGGGCTACAACTGGATGCATGGTATACCATACCGGCCCAAACCAACCGGTATGGCCCATATCGTATCGTATCAGTGGGGAACCAGTAAGGTTTAGGTCGATTTTTCAACAAATGAGATGAACCGGACCGCACTAGTATATCTCGATACAGTATGGGCACGAATCACTTCGTACGGTATGGTATGGGTCGGTACAGGTCAACAAGGGGCTGGTACGATATGGTGCAGGCACCAACCGCTCGGTGCGGTGCGGTTTGGGTCAGTAGAGGTTGGTACGGTACCGGTACTAGTCGGTACGGGGATGATATAGATTGATTTTCTATTTTTTATTTTATTTTTATTTTTTTTAGACCATTGAAGGGCTTTGAAAATGTCATTTAAAATTAAAATTTATTCAAAAAATATCATTACAAATGATGATTTTTATTTTTATTTTTATTTTCTTTTTTAACTTTGAAAACGTCATTTGAAATGGTGATTTTGAAAATACCATTTCAAATGGCTCTTTCAAAAACGTCATTTCAAATGGCAATTTTGATTTTTTTTTTTGGTCCATGGGGGATAAGGGAGATAGTGACGTGGATCCCATAAAATACCATTTGAAATGATATTTTTCATCAAAAAAATATCATTTCAAATGATGTTTTATAAATTTGCATTAGTTTGGTAAATAAGTTTAAATATGCATTAGTTTGATAAATAAATTTTTTATTAATATTATTTGGATAATGAATTCAATTTTTGATTGTCTGCATGTATTGCAGTGTTGTACATCTTAAATGTCCATTAGAAAATGGTTGGCCATCAAATAACATGTGCTATGCATAATATGGTCTGTGCTCATAAACTATCTTGTTTGATGGCCATCCATCTCTTAGTAGCCGTCATGGTTACACAACATTCTATGATATTGTGTACAAATCACAGGGAATCTATGCTTGGTTGTCTATGATAGAACTCATTGATCATCACGTCTACGATCTCAATCAGCCTTTTTTTTTAAAAAAAACTTTGTTTTAGGTCAAAAAAGTTCAACTTATACATAAATACGTGACTGGGCTATCTCTCAAGTCCAAGGTCCTAGTTTACAAATGGAGTGCAACTGCAAAGCTAATGCTCAAATGCATTCATTTTTCTAGATAAAGAATAGGATTGTTGTACCATTTTAATGAGGTTAGTATAAGGATTATTCTCTAAATAAAGCAACTTATCTATAATGCAATGTAAATCATTGATAGATAAATAGTTTTACACAAATACTAAAATGTCAAAGGGTGCTATTTGCTAAATGCCTAAAACAATGACAACCAAGCATTACTGTAAAATATTCTCTAATTTTTTTCCCTTTTTCTTTTTTGAGAAAGAAAGGGAGAGAGTTCTATCCAGAATATATTTAGCAAAATTTAAAGGGTGTTTGGTTTACGATCGGAATCGGAATGGAAGTCGGAATGGATTGGAATCGGAATCGGAATGACCTAATCCTCTAAAGTATTTGGTTCGTGTCTGGAATCGGAATCGGAATCGAAATCGAAATCGGAATGAATGATTTTCATTGTTGCTATTTGGTTTATTTAAAAAAATCAGAATCAAAAATATTATTTTTTTTAAATAATATTTTATTTGTTATTATTATTATTATTATTTTATTTTTTTATAAGATAAAAGGGTGAGAGGAGATTTATTTATTTTTTTTCCTTCCGTCTTTCTCCCTTTTCCCATGGCATCACCGCGCCCAACCCCCCATCTCTGCCGACGCGAACCACAACTCTGCCTGCCCCCGCCCCTTCCTCTAGCCCCCCGCGTTTCCCCTATGCCACATCCTGGCCCCCCTTACGCCTCCTCAACTTTCCTATGCCCCCCCAACCCCCACCCACAGCCCGTCACTCCTCCAAGCCACCACCAGCACCCCCCGATGCCTCCTCCATTTCTCTGTACCACCCCCACTCTAGCGGGACCAACGCCTTTCCCGACCCACTCCCCAAACCCTTGGAGGTGTGGGGCTCCCCCATGCCACCCCCCCCTCCGGCGGCCTGCACCTCCTCTGAGCCACCACCACCCCTCTAAACTTTCTGATGGTTTGCGGCTCCTCCACCTCTTCCCTCGCATCCAGCACCGGCGCCTCCTCTCTACTCTCGATCCCACCTCCCCACTCATCTCTCTGGCGAAGCTCGATGCCATCCTCAACTTTCTCTGTCGTGGCGCAAGCCTCTCCATCCCCCAGCTCTGCTGCTTCGTCCACTACTGCCCCTCCTTCGTCATCACCGATGTCCCCTCCAAATTCCTCCCTAAGCTCTCCCTCTACCATTCCCTCCCCTGGCCACTGCGCTCGCACCCCACGTCCCACGCCCAATGAG